>NC_063055.1:14842280-15025308 GCF_018812025.1 Megalobrama amblycephala
CCGTGGTTACCCAAACCACCTGACCTACCGTGGTTACCCAGACCACCTGACCTGCTGTGGCTGCCCAAGCCACCTGACCCGCCTGACCTGCCGTGGTTGCTCAAGTCACCTGACCTGCCGAGGTTACCCAAGCCACCTGATCCCCCATGGCCTTCTGACACTCCGGACTCACCATGGCTGCCCGTGGCACCTGACCCGCCATGGCTGCCCGTAGCACCTGACCCGCCATGGCGGCCCGGGAACCTGCATTGGAGACTCGTTCCTGTCCGCCACTAGAGCTCCAATGCACCACCCCCTCCCTATTGGTGTCATCTACGCCGCGAGGACGCGCCTTCCGGGAGGGGGCGTTATGTCACGATCACGTCTGTTCCTGTCACATCCCGGACTACATTTCCCATGATCCTCCATTGCTCATCACCTGCACTCACTTCACAATCACTCCACACTAATCACCACACCCAGCTGCCAACACATTACCTGGACTATAAAAGACTCATACACACACCACCTCACGGCGAAGTCTTGTTAACACTGTTACAATTCTGAGCGTTATATCCTGTTTGCCTGTCTGTTACCAATCCTGCCTGTTTCCTGTTTATCGACCCGTTGCTGCCTGTCCTGACCTTTGCCTTGTATACCTACCTGTGAGTGTTATCTGCCTGCCTCCATTTACTGCCTGTACCCTGACTACGACTCTGCCTGTCATTGCTGTTCCTGTTTGCTCCTGATTTACCCTGCCTGTACGACCACGCTTACACTGTATATAAACGCTGCACTTGGATCCCCTGCCTGAGTCTCCATTCGTAACACAAGCAAAGTAGGGTTTTGGAATTAGGAGGATTGGGATGAGATGTGTAAAAATGATTCCTACACAAAAGATTGTTTTAAAGACAAAAACCCGACAAACGTCTTGAAATAAAACATCTTGAGGTGTGGTAACCATAGTAGAAGCTAATTAATTGACTCAGAGTCATAGCTATTTCATGTGAATAACTAAATTATAACTTTTTTATGCGATTTCTATTTCAGTATTACATGAATATTTTGGAATTCATGGATGCTCTGAGACAGATGGAGAGGATATGCATGGAATTGATGGAGAGGAAATGTGGCATGCCGACTATAATCAGAAGAGAGGAGTAGTAACATTACCTGATTTTGGAAATCCTATAGTATTTCCTGGTTATTATGAAACCAGTGTTATTGAAATGAAAGGATGCAAAAGTGATGTAGACACTCTGACTAACATTTTCAAGAGCCCACCACCAGAAATGGGTAAGGCATGAAAACATGCATTTAATTTGATTTTCTGAATCAACATCAATAGTGTATATATACATACAAGGATATGGTAACTATTTATAAAGGGGATCATTAATAATTAATATCCCATCTACAAGTGCATGAAAAGTTAGGCAGTTATAACAACTCAACTCGTTATGAATGCTTAATCATGATGCTACTTATTGCTACTACCTATTTTATTCAAAACCAAATTCATGAGTTATGTTATGAAGTGTTACATGATGTGAACTTTTAATCTATGTGATAACAGAAAAGAAATGAGTTGTATGCATCCATTGTCATCAAGTTTTGCCTCAAAAGTGTATTACGATGATATCTATATTTGTTTGAATGAATTAAAAAATAGTTAGTTTTGTTTCTAGATGCACCCCAAACATCCATCTATCCAAAGGATGATGTGCAGCTGGGTATTCAGAACACCCTTGTCTGTCATGTGACCAGCTTCTATCCTCCATCTCTCAGCATCTCATGGACTAAGAATAATGTTAATGTGACAGAGGGCATGAGTTTAAGCCAGTACCGCCCAAAGGCAGATGGTACCTTCAACGCCTTCTCTACTGTTAGGTTTACACCTATTGAAGGAGACATTTACAGCTGCACGGTGAACCACATAGCCCTCCAGGGTCAACCTCAGACCAAAACATGGGGTGAGTGGGATTTTCAAATAGAATAAATGGATATTACTCTCTCTCTCTCGCTCTCTCTCTCTCTCTCTCTCTCTCTCTCGAATGTGTGTTGCATGTCGGGAGTGTGGGGTGCGTGAGCGTTTCACGGGTGAGAAGAGCAACTAATTTTCCTCTTTTTTGGGGAGTTTGTTTTTGTTTGTTTTGTTTATTTGTTTGCTGTGGTTTTCTTTTTCCTTACTTTGCTATTTATTTATTTATTTATTTAATTAATTTAATTTATTTATTTATTTTATTTTTCGACTGGCCTCGTGGCGGGGTGTGAGAATGGAGGCTCACCCAAGTGGGTGGGAGTCCTCTCTTTCGCTCCGTCATGGAGTCAGGTGTGTGCCTGTTGCTGATGCATCTGTGGAAGATGTACTTGTCGCGGTGGGTGAACAAATTGGTTTTGAAAGCATAATTTCTGCCTCACGAATGAACAAGGCCGTTGTAATCTTCTTAAGGAGCAAAGTTTGGTTGGTCGGTTGATTGAGAGCGGAGTGTGGGTAAGTGGAGTTTTCTGTGTTATCTCACCGCTGGTTTCGCTTTCAATCAAAGTTACTATTTCTAATGTGCCACCGTTCATACCTAACTGTGAAATTGAACGGGAATTACTCCGGTTTGGAAAACTTGCTAGCAGAATAAAAATGATTCCGCTAGGTTGTAAAAATCAAGCTTTAAAGCACGTGCTCTCGTTTAGACGCCAAGTGTTTATGTTTTTGGATTCGCCGTCTTTGGATATCTCTTTTCACATTCAGCACGAAGGGAAGTCCTAGGCCTATATGATTTATGCGAACACAGGTAGTCTAATATGTTTTGAGTGTGGTGATATTGGACATAAGAAGAATGCTTGTCCACACAAAAAGCAGATTGAAAGACATGAAAATCCAAATGGAATTGAAGTTGTTTTGCCAATAGTTGAAGAGCAGAAAACTGAAGCAGGGAAAGATCAACTTGATGCGGAAAAAAGTGAGGATGCAAATGGTAAGGCTGTACAGGGGAGTGAAGAAAGTAGGCCTACAGTGAGTGAAGTAGTTGAGGAAAATTGTTGGAGAAGTGTTGAAGTTGAAGGATGTAAAGTCACATGTACTCTTGAAACAGATAGTACAGGTGATAAAAGTGAAGATCACTCTTTAGTTTCACAGACAGAAGAGGGAACTGGTCATGGAATGGAGGAAGGTGATGATGAGGATGATGATAACGTCTGAAATGTCGGATATCCCTTCTCAGTGTGGGGATGAACAGTTGTATGCTGTAAAAGAAATCAATGAGTTTCTGGATGAAACTTTTGGAAGAAAGTTTGAAGTTAGAGAGTTTTTTCCAGATGTTAATAAGTTCTTGATTTCAGTAATGAAAATACAGAAATCAGTAGGATTTGAAGAACTTAGCAGAAGGAAAAGGTTTAGACTAAAGAAAATTGTAACAAAATTAAGAAGAGGAAAATGTCCGCCTAGACTAATTAAGTCTGTTTAATGTCACAAAGGGTGAATCTTCTTTTTAATCTTAAATTGTTTTTCTTTTCTGTCCTCCTCTTTTTTTTCTTTCTTTTCCCTCTTTTTATGGAGAGTTTAAAAATAGGATCCATTAATGTAAATGGAGGGAGGGAAAAAAACATAAGGGCAGTTCTAACTAAATATATACAGACCAAAAATATTAATATTGCTTTCTTACAAGAAACCCATAGTGATATGATGGATGAGATAGACTGGAGAATGTGGTGGGAGGGAAACATTTTCTTTAGTCATGGCTCTAATTTAAGTGGGGGTGTTGCCATTCATTTTGGTAAAAATATAAATATGACTATTATTTCTACTTGTGAGATAGAAAAGGGTAGGGGTCTAGCTGTCCAGGTTGAAATAATGGGCTCATTGTTTGTATTTATTAATATATATGCCCCAAATAATGGAGCAGAGAGAATTAAGTTTTTTAAGAAAGTAAATGATACTTTAAAAGCTTTTGATAAGAATGTAGTTTTGATTTTAGGCGGTGATTGGAATTGCACTTTATACTTTACTTTGGATAGAAATGGAGAGGAGCCTTGTCCTCCTTCAGCAACTATTTTAAGTAATATCATTAGAGATTATGATTTATTTAATGTTTGGAGAGAACATCATCCACTGGTAAGACAGTACACATGGATAAAAGCTTCTAGTGATCGTATTAGTTCAGCAAGGCTATATAGGTTTTATATTAGTAGAAGTAAGAATAATAGAGTGCAAAAATCAGTTATTTCCCCAAATGGTTTTACAGATCATCACTTGTGTTCATTTGAAATAAGTTTGAAAAAATCCAGAAGTTTTAGTTTTTATTGGCATTTTAATGTCAAATTATTGCATGATGTAACATTCTGTGAGAAATTTGTATTATTGTGGAGTAATTGGAAAGAAAGGAAAAATGATTATGATAATATTTTACAATGGTGGGAAGTGGGAAAAACCCAAATAAGAAATTATTATGTCAAAATTATGCTGCCCACAGTAATAGTTTGATTAAAAAGACAATCAGAGAACTTGAGAGAGACATTGAAAAACTTGAAATAAATGCAGTTAACAATAATTTAACAGATGTAAGCATGTTGGAGAAAAGAAAGAAAGCTTTGGGAACTCTTCTCCATGAAAATGCAAAAGGAGCTTTAATTAGAGCTCGTTTTTTATTATTGAAAGATATGGATGCTCCTAGTTCCTTCTTTTTTAATTTAGAAAGAAAAGAAATGGAAGGAAAACAGATGTTACATCTGAAACGTGACAATGGAACTTTGACATCTGATCCAAAATAAATGAGGATGCTTGCAATAGATTTTTATAAGGACTTGTTTGGAGCACAAAAGTGTGATGTTTCAAGTATGGACTTTTTGCTCAAAGATATACCTAAACTGGATATTGAACAACAAAAGGAGTTGGACTCTGAAATAACAATAAAAGAACTGTCAGAAGCAGTTCAGCAACTTTCTGTTGGTAAAGCCCCTGGTATTGCTGGAATTCCTGCAGAATTTTATAAACATTTTTGGTCTGTACTAAAGGAAGATATAATGGAAGTTTTTAAAGCCTCCTTTGAAAATAAGGAATTGCCAACTAGTTGTAAGAGGGCTGTACTTTCATTATTACCTAAGAAAGGTGACCTTGGTCTTTTAAAAAATTGGAGACCATTAGCACTATTATGTACAGATTATAAAATTCTTGCAAAGTGTTTTTCAAATAGATTAAAAAAATACCTTGAGTTTTTGATACAAAGAAATCAGACTTATTGTATACCAAATAGAACTATAATGGATAATCTTTTTCTTTTAAGAGATGTAATTGATTTGGCATACATGGAAAATCAAGATTTGGGTATATTTTCTATTGATCAAGAAAAGGCTTTTGATAGAGTTGATCATTGTTATTTGTTTAATACTCTCAAAGCTTTTGGAATGGGAAATTCTTTTTTTATCAGGGATAAAACTTTTATATACAGGGGCATCTGTTATGTTAAAGGTAGGAGGTGGGCTTAGTCAACCAGTTTTAATAAATAGGGGTATTAGACAGGGATGTCCTTTGTCAGGACAACTCTATTCTTTAGTAATTGAACCCCTACTTTGTCAATTGAGAAACAATTTACAAGGTTTTAAGGTTAAAGGTTTTGAAAATAGGCCTATTAAAATATCTGCTTATGCAGATGATATTACTGTTTTTATAAAAAACAAAAATGATGTTGAAGCATTAAAAGAAAGCTTGAATATTTATGAAAAAGCCTCTTCTGCAAGGGTTAACTGGAACAAAAGTGAAGGTTTCATTATGGGGAACTGGCAAGAGAAGCCTCCTCCAGTACTCCCAGGTGGAGTTAAATGGGGAAATGAAGGGCTGAAGTTCCTAGGGGTTTATCTAGGGAAGGAAGATTATATAAAAAAAAAGAACTGGAATGGTATAATTGAAAAAGTGTGTGGAAAATTGTCCAGATGGAAGTGGGTGTTACCTAAACTATCATATAGAGGAAGGGCCCTGGTTATCAACAATTTGGTTGCCTCTATTATCTGGCATAAAATAATTGTAATAAATCCACCAAATGATGTTGTTTGTGAAATTCAAAAGAGGTTAATTGATTTTTTTTGGTCTGGATACCACTGAATAAAGGCTGCTGTGCTCTTTTTGCCAGTCAATGAAGGTGGACATGGACTAATGGATATACAAAGTCAGATTATGACCTTCAGAATTCAAGCTGTGCAAAGACTGTTGTATTCTGGGGAATCCATGTGGACTGATACGGCTTGTGCTTTATTGCAAAAAGTGGACATTTCAAATATGATAAACAGCCTTTTTTTAATAAGGCTGACAGATTTGGATTTGAGTGGTACCTCTTCTTTTTATCAGTCAGTCTTAAAAGCATGGAAATCAATTTTTAAAGTGGAGAGAGATGTTTCAGATTTCAGAAACTGGATACAACATGAACCTCTTTTTAGTAATTCTCTAATAGAAGTAAAAGAACTAAGTCTGAAAGAGCTTAAGATCTGTAATGGCAAAAGCACAATGTACTAAGGTATCTGATTTGAGGAATGGCAACAAATAAAGAGATGTGTTGTCTGACAGGCATCAAGTCTGTCAGGTTCATGAAGATAATATTAAATAGAATTTTTTTGTTTTTACCTTCTGTATTTAGACAGCCTCAAGAAATTGAAATGACTCTACAGAAAGATGAGAATTATGAATTTCCAGAGTTAAAAATTTCTGCAGCCATTGAAGATCAACCAGAGGAGAACTCAATTCTTAATTTTAGAACTCCACAATTAATAACTCTTGAAGAAGTATCAAAGAAAGCAATTCATGTAACATGTGTGAAAGTTTTTCACTACTCCTTCCTAAAGAAAGTAAAGGAATCAAAATGGTCAGATCTTTTTGGGGTGGATTTTTCCCCTAAGGGATGCTGGAGGTCCCTATATAAACCTCCAATAGAGAAACGGACTGCAGATCTCCAGTGGAGAATTGTTCACTGGGCTATAGCCACAAATAAACATGGGGCACATTTTGATCCCAATGTGGTAAAGGAACGTGTTTTTTGTAATGATGAGGAATCAATAGATCATGTCTTCTTATACTGTTTTAGATTAAGAAGATTATTTTTGACTTTGGAAGATTGTTTCAGAAAATTAGGAGAAGTGTTTAGCAAAGTCAATTTTATATTTGGTCTTAAATATGTTGCTGCAAACAGGAAGAATATTTCTTTGATTAACTTCATAGTGGGTGAAGCAAAGTTAGCAATATGGTTGACAAGAAAGAGGAAATTAAAAGGTGAATGTTCAGTGGACCCTGAATTGACTTTTAAAGCACTAATAACTGCAAGAATTAGAGCAGAATTTGGTTTTTATAAAATGACAAATAATTTATTGGTTTTTAATGAAATTTGGGGAATTGGTCAAATTTTGTGCACAGTTGATGAAGAGGAAAATTTAATTATGGTTTTGTGATTTTTCTTTTTTTAAGGTTTTTAATTTTGGAGGAAAATTTTGTATAGATTTTTAAATTGAAAGGAAAAAAAAATGTTGAAATTGTAAAAGGAAGTTGTTAATAAAGGTGTGTAAAAATCAAAAATCTCTCTCTCCCTCTCTCTTTTAAATCATATTTTCATGCATCTTCCAATATCCTATTCATGTTTCTTCCAGATGTTGATGTCGCCCTCCCAAGTGTTGGTCCAGCAGTGTTCTGTGGAGTGGGTCTAACTCTTGGACTGTTGGGAGTCGCAGTTGGAACTTTCTTCCTCATTAAAGGAAACAACTGCAACTGACCTGGAAGCTAACAATATCTCTTATTGGAACTGGCCAATTAGACAACTAGTAATGTGTGTCATTCTCGTGATGTCATATTTGACGTTAAAGGTATAAATATATAAATTAATACATCTGGAGTCAATATGTTCTAGCATTCTATTGGTTCATCAAAGCATAGCCAACTTTTAACACAGACATGCTTATATTAAAAGTCTACAACCCTTTTAAATAAATATATTTTCTTAAACATCATATTTGCAGTTCATATGCTAATTATGCATAACTTCATTAAATAATTAAATATTTGTAATAATTGTAACATTTAAAAAAAAAAAGGTTGCACTACTTTTTTAAGGGGGCACACAAAAAACTGTTCAAGGACTTGATGCCCTAGTAACAGCCCTGTGCAATTCAATCCCTGATATAAAATATATTTGCAACTGAACTGCTAGTGATCGCCCTGCATTTTCACGTATGGAAACAACTTGTTTTTCATGAACCTCCACTACAATATTCTGCTATAATGCGAGTTTCTACCAATCACAAGAAATAGGAATGCAACGTTGGGCTGACTCTCCCCAGTCCCCCAGTACACTTAATTGATTCTCAGTACTGCATGTCATTACCTGGATAATCTATGGCTGTTTTTATGATTTGTTTTTATTATAAGTCCTGTGTTTGTCTGTCATGTTCAGCCAACAGTTCTTCAGAAAATTCTTCCAGGTCCAGCACATTCTTTGGTTTTCCAGCATCTTCTGCATATTTTAACACTTTCCAGCAGTGACTGTATGGTTTTTGAGATCTATATTTTCACACTGTGACAACTATTAGGCAAATGGTGAAAACATTTACTGATGCTCCAAAAGGAAATACAATATGTTAAAATTGAGGGGGTGTAAACATTTGCACATGATGATTGAGCGGTAAATTGTTCTTATTTTGTCTTTTGGAAAATATGCAAGTATTTTATGTAGCTTCTGCAGGGCACTAAAAAAAAGATCTTTTTTAAATAAAATATGTAGAATTCTTTGAATAGAATAACAATTTCCAGTCATCCTGTTCAAATGTTTACGCCCACCAGCTCGCTCTTAATGTGTTGTGTTGCCTTGAGCATCACTGAACGTTTGCATCCAGGTAACAACGCACTATTAAGAATTAAGAATCAAGCATATGTAAGCATTTGAACTTGATCTTTTGTATAAATTCAGTTATTATTATGACGTGGTCTATATGTAAACAAACATCATGACTTGAACTGTACATATTTAAAGTTCCTCTCAAAATTACCTTTGGTGCAATAAACAAGCAGTTTTTGTTTTTCTTGAAAGAAAAATAGAATATTTTAAAAACCTTTAAGTGCATTTTATTAAATATTTAATAAAATAAATCAAAGTGAATCATTCTGCATTTGCACAAAAAGAAAAGAAAAAAAATTTCACGCAAATTGAATCGGGCCTTGTGCTACATCTTTGTATATTCATAGTCTTTTGTTAAGGTTTCACTAAGTTCTGCATTGATTCAGTCTTCTACATATTCTGTAGCTTAGAAATAAATAAACCTAAAACATAAGTTCTGACACCACAAGGATAAACTGCACCTTATGTCAGAGTTTGACAGCACATTTTGCTAATCACAGTTTCTTTAGCTCTTCAAGAAAAAGTCCTTTTCACGAAAAGCTAAAAATGAATATTTAATAAAATTTTGGACTGCAGAGTCCTTGAAGTGGGGACTTTGGAGGGAGTAGGGCACTTGCGTACCAGGCACCCACCGAGGTCATCCAAGAACCAGAGCCAAATGACATCAAAGCCCTAGAGTCTACACATCTGTCATCTTCCTCGTCGGTCCCGTCTGGAGATGATCTTCTTCTGCCGATGTTCCTGTCTGATTTCCTGGTCCCATCTCCACTATTGGTCACAGCCAGTCCCCTGGATCCGTCAGCACCACTGGTGTTGTCCAGCTCCTCGGCTCTACCTTGCCTCGGGCTTCCCCTCCACGAGCTCAGGCTGCACCTCGGGGGTCCAGGCCCATGTCTCCACTTCAGTGAAGATCATGTGAAGAACATTTGCTGCTCAAAACCATATTTATCTGAAGCGTTTTTCTTAAGGCCATGTGTTGCCTCCTAACCATATGCTTGCAGTTTAACACAAAATTGTTTGTTTTATTATTCACAATGTACCACAACACTAAATGACTTAATAGAACTTTTAAAATAATATATCATGGAAGACATAAAATTGTCTATTAATTTTAAATAGACAGCATTTTAATCATGACTTGCAACTTGAAATTTTGTATAAAAAGGTTAGGGACATATAAAAAACATATTTAATTATCTATATAAGCATTTCACAGATTTCTATGTACACTTATTATATAAAACTATACTCTCAGTACACTATAGTTATACCAATGAGCAATATCAATGCATTTATTTCCATTCAAAGGGATGCAAACTGATAGAAAAAGAACAGGCTTAAAATATGAAAACTGATAGAAAAAGAACAGGCTTAAAATATGTTCTAGCATTATTGGTTCTTCAAAGCATAGCCAACTTTTAACACAGACATGCTTATATTAAAAGTCTACAACCCTTTTAATTTAAACAAAAATAAATATATTTTCTTAAACATCATATTTGCAGTTCATATGCTAATTATGCATAACTTCATTAAATAATTAAATATTTGTAATAATTTTATTTAATTTTTTTTAAAAAGGTGGCACCACTTTTTTAAAGGGGCACACAATAGTAAAATTACTATTCAAAGCTATGATCCGAATCCAATTTTTTTGTACCACTAAATAGTAATATTATAGTACCACGTATTGTCTGATGGGTGTGTGTAGTGGCGACTATGGTGCACGATTGTGACCATCCTGCCAATTTTGGGATTTATGGTCTCCGACATCCTTACACTTCAGTGCTTTGATCCCTAATTATTGAAATTGGCCTCTGAACAATTTAACAATTCGTCAGATAGATAACTTGAAAAATAACTGGTTTTTGTTTTCAAATGAAAGCAGTATGCTGCCTAGCAACACTTGACACTTTTCCATGCACTAAATGGTTGAACAGTTATCTTAGACATCCATCTCATAAACATGAACAAAAAACTGACAGCATTCAACTGGGATTCAGTGTGAGTGAAAATGTCACTGCAAAAGCTCTTGAGTTGTCATCTTATATTGACACTGGCTGCATTCTTTGTAGCATAAAGTGGTAAGTAACATGAGAGGTATCGAAGTAATATAATTAAATATCAACAATAAATTGCATTATTATTGTGATAATTGTTAGTAGTAGTAGTAGTAATAGTAGTGGTGGTGGTGGTGGTGATGGTGCAGCATTATCTTAAGAAGGGTGACGTTCTAATGATGATGGAACTTCTAAGGGAAATAAAAATTGACAAGTACTTTTTATAAAGAAAACCATGTACTGCAGCTGACTGATGGATCCAGGTTCTTCTGTTTCTTACTTCTTGACATATTTATCTGACATTTTGTTCTCTGTCTACATTCTTTTTCAGCTAATGTATATTACAGATATCGTATGTCAAGATGCATCTACAGCTCCTCTAATATCAGTGACATGGTGTATTTTAACAACTATTACTTCAATAAATATCTATTCATACAATTTGACAGCACTCTGGGGAGGTTTGTGGGGTTTAATGAGTATGGAATGAAAGCAGAGAGGAATGCAGAGATCTGGAACAATGGCACCATTGTGCAGGAAGAAAGAGCTTTTGTGTACTCGTTCTGCAAATATAATGCTGAAATCTTTGACTCCAATATCTGTGATAAATCAGGTAAGTGGCTCAAGACTCTTCTCTCATTTTTACTGTCAACATGTAGTTGTTGGGTGATAGGGCTAGGTAAATCTGGGTGTCATCTGCATAGCTGTGATATGCAATTTGGTTCTTTCTCATTATTTGGCTCAATGGCAGCATATATAAGTTGAACAGGAGGGGTGCAAGTATTGAACCTTGAGGGACTCCGCATCTCATGGATGTCCACTCAGACTTATGGTCACCGATACTCACATAATAACCTCTCCCTTCTAAGTATGACCTGAGCCATTTAAGGACCATCCCAGAAAGCCCAACCCAGTTTTCGAGCCTGTCAAGAAGAATGTTGTGATCGACAGTGTCAAACGCAGCACTGAGGTCAAGTAGAACCAGCACTGATAATTTACCTGTATCTGTGTTTAGGCGAATATCATTTATTATCTTTATGAGTGCTGTTTCTGTGCTGTGATGCGGTCGGAAACCAGATTGAAAGTTATCAAAGTATCCATTCAAGCTTAAGAACTTGTTCAGCTGATTGAAAACAACTTTTTCAATGATCTTGCCTATGAAAGGAAGATTTGAGATTGGCCTGTAGTTGCTCAATATGGTGTTATCCAGATTGCTCTTTTTCAGGAGGGGCTTAACAACTGCAGTTTTCAGGGATTTTGGAAAAGTCCCAGAGAGAAGTGAGGCATTTACCACTTCTAGGATATCTGCTTCTAAACAGTTTAACACTCTTTTGAAAAAAGATGTGGGAAGTGTGTCAAGGGCGCAGGTTGATGTTTTAAGGTGCTGTACTGTTTCTTCCAAAATTTTACCATCAATTGCTTCGAAATCAGACATAATAGCTACTTTCTGAGGTTGTGATCTGATCTGTTTTACCCCAGTGCAGCTCAAGGATGTGCTGATCGCCTTTCTGATATTATTAATTTTCTCAGAGAAGAAGGAAGCAAACTCACTACATTTGCTGTCTGAGAGCATTTCACTGGAATCTGACTTGGGGGGTTTGTTAGTCTCTCTACTGTAGCAAAAAGAGTGCGGGTGTTGTTTAAGTTTCTGTTTATAATATTTGAGAAGAAGGTCTGTCTAGCTTTGCCTAATTCCACATTGAAAGCATGAAGAATATCTTTATAGATGTTATAATGGATTTCAAGTTTTGTCTTTCGCCACATGCGCTCAGCTTTTCTACATTGTCTTTTCATATTTTGCACTGCTGTTGAGTTTCTCCATGGTGCTTTTTGTCTGCCACTTTTCTTCCTGACTTTCACAGGAGCAATGTTATCAATAACATTCTGTACTTTTGAGTTAAAAGAATCAAGGAGAAAATCAACAGAGTCTGCAGATATGCTTGGTGTTAAAGATATAGCCTTCATAAACAGTGCACTAGTGTTCTCATTTAAGCATCGCTTTTTGACCGAGACAGATCTAGCTTCAACAGTCGGACAGATCAATATTTCAAAGAAAATACAGAAATGATCAGATAGCGCTACATCCTTAATGACAATGGATGAAATGTTTAGACCCTTACTGATAATTAAATCTAGAGTGTGTCCATGATTGTGTGTAGGTCCATGTACATGCTGAGTCAGATCAAAAGTATTCAAAACAGTTATGATTTCTTTTGCCATATTGGATTCTGCATTTTCTATGTGGATGTTAAAGTCCCCAGTAATAGCAAAACAGTCAAACTCTGAGGAAATTGCTGATAACAGTTCTGTAAAGTCCTCCACAAAGGCTGGAGAGTATTTTGGAGGCCTGTAGATAACTATAAGTAGAATGTGAGGAGCACCTTTTAATACAATACCCAAGTATTCGAAAGACAAGTAATCACCAAATGACACTTGCTTGCATTGATAGACATCTTTAAATAGAGCAGCTACACCTCCACCTCTCCTAACAGCTCTGCAGACACTCATAAAAGTAAAGTTAGGAGGGGCTGTTTCATTCAGGATTGTTGCACTGCAGCTGTCTTCAAGCCATGTTTCATTTAGAAGCATAAAATCTAGGTTGTTTGTGGTTAAGTCATTGACTAGAAGTGATTTATTTTTAAGTGAGCGTATGTTTAGAAGTGCTAACTTAACAGTCTTACTTTCTGTCTCTACAGTAATCTTAGTTTGACGTGTAATAGGTAGCAGATTAAATGGGTTTGCCAAACGGTTTGAAAAGGCCTTAGGCTTTCTATAACGTAATACAACAGAAATAGAGAAAGCTACAGGTACACTGGGTTCCTGCTTGTTCTGTAAACATTTGATAAAGTCACTGTTATCATAGCGGGGACCCGACACACATCACTGAGAGCTGTTATCGGTTGTTTTTGGTTCACCTAGAACAGATGAAGGAGGGTGAGGGCGCTGGCGTTGTGGCAGGGGCCGAAGAGCTCTCACAGGAGGAGGAGGAGGGCGAGCTGGGCCCACAGGCTTTGGTGGTTTCGGGGCTTGACGCTTTTTTGTTGATATCTGGGGGCTCGCAGCAAAAGAGTGGGAGAGTTTGGTTCCAGCGTACACCAGTTCCTCCATTTTCTCTGAGAAGCACAGAAGAGGGGATGCTGGAGAGAGGGATAACGTGTCCGGTGAGAGGGGCTGTTGCTCTGGTGTTACCGGAGGCTGTAATATGTGACCCGTCACGGAAACCAGGGACACAAGTCGGCAGCACAACTCTTGAGCAAAAATGAGAAAGAAGCATTTTTTTTCAAAATTGGTGATTTTCGTTTTTTTGCAGAATCTGTTAGTTGAGATCATGAAGAAGCCTTTCCGTGTTTGAGATAGCAGTATTGGTATATTTAAAAGCGTACATTTTGAGGTTGAAATCGGCTTGTTTTTCGGAGATTCTAGCACGCAGTAGGGGCGTGTCATTGTCTGTGTGTATTTCCATACTGGGAAGCGTGGCTACTTACTATGCAGCGCTCTGGCCGGCTCTAGCTGATATCAAAATTCAATGAAGAACCGTGGCCGTTACAACGAAAATGTTTTGAAGTACTTCTTCGACAAGCCGGATGCTTATGAACAAGCGCTCACTGATTCTGAAGACGATCTGAGCGACGATGAAAGCGGCATAATAAGACATTACCTCTCTGGAGTCGGGTAACGCGCCGGCGCATTTTGCAGGATTTTTTTTCACATTGCAGCAAAACAGACTTAAAGTACTCCGTCATTTTTTGTCATAGAGACATAAGTAATATATCAATTGAAACTATAGAATGTCTTCTTTTATTTGTGTACACTCAGAGTAAAAACAAAATGTTGTGCTTTTTGAAAAATAAAGAAAACTAACATGATGCGTGATCTCTCGTCTCCCTCTGAACGAAGTCCAATCTGATAGTTCTCAGAAAATGAACTGTAACTTAGTGAATACTAATCATAAAAAAATTATACTTATGTCTGAAAAAACGTTGAAATGTCACGTTTTAAAATGTGTAAGTCAAATCGAAAACAAACCTTCTGTGTTTATGTAATCTGTATGAAAAGAGAGCCATGTCAGAAGTCCGTGATTCAGCTCATTATCCACTAATGCGGCCACGCCCACGGAGCCAGCGCTATTCAGACGCAAATTCAGTCAATACATGCATTCATCGTCTCAATCGTGTATTTATTGTCTTGAAAAGTGTTTTGAATAGCCATAGTTATCGATCTCTGGCCTCTGTTAGTCCAGTTATTTCCTGGATTGCCTATTCTTCTTTAACAGGCTTCTCAGGTGAGAACATTTCATTTCATGATTATAGTGACCAAAATGATCACGGTTATCACAGAATCCTGTTCAAAAAGTAAATTCACCAAGTTTTATGTGGAAAACCAGCAAATAAAAAATAAAATTAGCATCAATATGTACTTTTTCTTTACATAAACATTAAAATAATAACATTAAAAATGATGGGCAGATTTTAAAGGAGTGTCTTGCAACATGTTATCTACAATGCACAAGTTCAAATAAAGTTTTGACAAAAAAGTCACATATTTCAGCCTCTAAATCATTTTTTATAAAAGTCAAAAAAGATAAATTACTGACATTTACAATGCACATTAACCTTTATTATTAATAGTATGTGGTCCATGCAGCTTTACAGGGGGTATGGCTTATCTAAATGAGATGTAAATGAGCCCTCTTGTCACTCCCAGCAGGTGAGAACAGACGAGAACTGCAACTTTAGAGGCATTTTTCTCCCTATAGAGCTTTCTTGAGTGACTACCTTCAAATGGCCACAACTTCTCCAAATATTATCAGATTTCCATGTGTCACACATCGTTGGAAAGCTTGGAGACTGCACTGTCAGAATCTGTGAATAACTCAAAATGCCCCAGAACCGACTTGTGTCCCTACTTTCCGTGACTGGTCACATATGTTGTCCTGGCTTCCCTGGCTGTTTTCCCGAAAGTCGTCCTTGGGTGCTGAATCTTGGAGCAGTTCTAATACGTCACTGTCTCTCGGTGAGCTCTGTGGGCAGGGCTCAGTCAAGATTGTGTCCATGAACAGTGGTTGTTGTGGCTGCGTGGTGTTATCATTGACCTTGTGGGAAGTGTCAACCGCATGTCCATTCAGCTGCTGAAATGAAGTCCTGTGGTCAGTTGTACTCTGTCCAGGTGTGTTTGTGCCATTCAGGTTGAGTGGATTTGCACACACTGCTGAAGGATGATGGAGGCAGAAGTAGATATTGTCCTTTAGCACTCTTGAGCCCAGTTTGTTTGGGTGCAGGCCATCATGAGTGAACAGTTGTCTCTGACTCCAGAACAGATTGAAGTTGTCGATGAAATTCAGTCCTTTTAAGTTGCAGGTTTTTTGCAGCCATGTGTTAAGTCCAAGCAACCGTGTAAATCTATTTGTTCCTCTTGCTGGGAGTGGTCCACTGATGAACGACTGAACTTTTAGTCTTTTAAGCATTTCAAAAAGTTCATTGAAATCCCTCTTAAGGAGTTCTGACTGCTCCTTCCGAATATCATTCTTCCCCACATGAATGATTAGTCGATTTGCAGTTTTATATTTCATCAGAATGCTCTTAAGGTCCCTGTTTACATCAGAAACTGTTGCTTGTGGAAGGCAGCATGTAGTTGTATCCCTGCTGCTAATGTTTCTGATAATAGAGTCACCCACTATCAGAGTCCTGGGCTCGACTGCTCTCTGAGCTGAGTGCCGCTGACTGTTCAACCTTGAGCGGCAGTTAGCATCGGTGTTAGCTGCTGGCTGATTTGATCTGTGTCCGATCATGTTTGGGGATTCCTCACCCACATTAGATTCCTCACCCACATTCATTAACACTTCAAATCTGTTCTCCAGATGTATTGGCGGTGGTAGGGAGCTAGTGTTTGGGGTAGAGGATGCTACTGCATTAATATGTGATACTCGTGACAATCTGATGTCTCGAGTGCCTTTGGGTCTCGCTCCCTGTGTGTGCCATCGATTAATATGCTGATCAGTTCCGGCACTGAGTACGGTCTGTTTAGGGGCATTAGATTCATGGGACTCACCGACTGTGGGCTGAGGACGTCCATGACGAAGCTCTGTTGTGTGTTCCTTCTGGTTTGGTAGTCCGCAAGTAACTTTGTTTCAAGAACTGCAATCCTTTGTAGAAGTCTGTGGCAGTTTGTGCAGCAGGTAGATTCTTCAACCAGAGGAGGCATATTATTTCTAATCCTTTTGGATGTAGGCAGCGGTGTTTTCCCTTCTCCGGAATGTAAGTTGATGGCTGCCGTCAGTGGGAGGCTGGTTGGATAAAAATTCCCCTTTTTTGTAGCAATTCTTCCAGTTAAAAAAGATTGTTGTTGCCAAGATTTGTCGTTTGAGCACTGTGTTGATTTGCTGAAGTTAAAATTAGGAGATAAAATATAAAAGCAATAGAGCAAAGCGCGGAGCTGTAAGGAAGAGCATCCGAACAGTAGCAAAGCAGGAAACAGTTTCCCAATTTTTTATAGACATAATGATTTTTATACTGCACAACCTGTGTATTTAGATTGTTTCTCTTCTTGATTCAGTGAAACCGAAGGTTAAGCTCAGTTCAGTGACGCAGGCTGGTGGCAAACATCCAGCTGTGTTGATGTGCAGCGCATATGAATTTTATCCTCCACACATCAAAGTGTCCTGGCTGAGAGATGGTAAACTGATGACCTCTGAAGCGACCTCAACAATGGAGCTGGCTGATGGTGACTGGTACTACCAGATTCACTCTGAGCTGGAGTACACCCCCAAATCTGGAGAGAATCACAGAGATCTCCTGTATGGTGGAGCATGCCAGCTTCAATAAACCCATGATTTATAACTAGGGTAAGAGGAGATACTCACCTACTCTCATCTTAGTACTACTTTTGTGGACAGCATAGTTTGACACACCAGTGTACCCTACAGACCCATCTCTCCCCTGAGTCTGAGAGGAATAAAATCGCTATTGGAGCTTCTGGTCTGGTGCTGGGAATCATCATAGCAGCTGCTGGACTCATTTATTACAAGAAGAAATCAACAGGTTAGTGAGAATATTTCAGAATGATGTTAGTCTATTTACATCATCCCTGTTAATACATGTAACATATATATATTTTTTTCTTGACAGGGAGGATCCTAGTACCTCATTGATGATGGTAGAATTCTCTATAAATGCTGATAACTTGTGCACATGATTAATAATTAGGTCTATACATATTTCAGTTCCTCATTCTGACTGCAAGAATGAAGCATTGTCCTTTATGCCACAATTATCATACACAATCCTAATTTGTACAATCCTTCAGCTGATGCTTTGTTTTTTTTAATTTAAAACAAGGAAAACAACAATGATATAAATATAGCTTTTTTTTTCTGGGAAGCATTGTATGAATATAATGTCATATTTGAGTAAGATCAGTGACAATGATGCAAATGATGTGACAATGTTGACGATGTAAATGATGTGTAAAATATAGATATAATACAGATTATTGTTCTCACTGAGAAAAATCTCTTGCATCTAATTGGTCTTAATTTTTATGAATGACATACATCTATTTAGGAAACTGCCCCTATGTCCTTAAAGGATTTATTTTAAAAATTTCCTGATAATTTACTCACCCCCATGTCATCCAAGATGTCCACGTCAATGTTTGATGAAAACATTCCAGGATTATTCTCCTTATAGTGGACTTCAATAGACTCCAAACGATACCAGGCGAGGAATAAGGTCTTATGTAGCGAAACGATTGGTCATTTTCTAAAAAAAAAAGTATATGCTTTATAAACACAAATGATCGCCTCGCAAGTGCTTCCACTAGACTGCCTTCTGTAGTCTTCAAAAAGCTTACGCTGTATGTCCTACACCTTCCCTATTCAACTTACAAAAAAAAAAAAAAAAAAATGGTACTGGTGCCATGTTTGATCCGTAAATGGCGGAAGCACTTGTGAGATGATCATTTGTGTTTAAAAAGCATATACATTTTTTTTTTTTTTTTTAGAAAATGACAGATCGTTTCACTAGATAAGACCTTTATTCCTTGTCTGGTATCGTATTGTTTTGAGATAAACATGTTCTTGATTTTCATGTTCTGTATGTACATTTCTGCCATAAATGTTTTTTTTTTTTTATGATTTATGATTTTTTACAGTTCATTCAGGTTGAAAGAAAACAAAAAAGTAAAAAAAAAAAAAAAAAAATTCAATAAATACATAGAAACAATAATGATTTAAAGCTGCAAGAAGCATTTATCGGGGTTCAAGCATTTTAAGGCCTTTAAGCACATATGCGTAAATAGGAATTGTTTTATTTAGCAAGCATGTCACCACTTAAATCACAAAGGGAACAGCTATATGCTAAAACAAATACAGAGAAAGAAAAGGCTCAAACAATAATACTTGATGCACAGTAAGCATGCTTACACACACACACACACACACACACACACACACACACACACACACACACACACACAAACAAACACACAGACACATATTCTCTTGTAGATTCAATATTTGAAATACATGATGGGTTTTCTGAAAATCTCTATAACACCACTTTCAGATTTCATTTTACTCATAATGTGGCACAACTGTTAAAACGTGGAAATGAATGGAAATGGAAAAAAATGGAAATAAAGTAATGAATTAACAAAAAAAGGGATAGTAAATTTTATAAAGTCTAAATATGAATTATAGAACAATATTTGTGAGTAGTATGACAACATGACTTTTAAGCAGCAAGTGTCAGCAGAGGACCAATTATTGTCTGTTTTGTGTTTAAAGTATATTTTCCATGTTAACACCATTAATTAAATGTGGTTACACATTTTGTTGCAGATAATTGATTTCAAATATCCTTATAGGTTAGAAAATGCTTATTCTAGGTTTCAATTTTAAAAAATAATCATTTTCAGGTTTGTGTAACTGTAATGTTATATAATTGCAACTTCCTATCAAAATTTTGACATTTGGGCTCTAACATTTAGTTAATCAACTTAGGTTCTGTGTTTCCTACGCTTATTTCGTCTTGATCGGACTAACGGTTTCCAAGATATTCATTAGTTTTTTAAGCGTTAAATCATAACGTTGCACAAACCATAAGCTGAAAACCTGGCAATTCTGGTATCATCTGGTAAGTCTGGTATGAGGTTTCAGGAGTCTAAGTACGTGACTCCCGAGAAAATAAGTTGACCACACCCAAAGTTATACACATTTTCATTCAAAAACATTAAAAACATGTTTTTTAAAGGTTTTAACAGTTATAGCACCACATATGGTCCGATCTCCATAAAAATTGGCATGTTTCTTTGGAGTCATATGCTGCATATGCTCACCTATTTTCGTGAATTTGAGTTTTCATTTAGGCTTTATAGGCTTTTGGGTATATTTAGCCACGCCCACTTTCTAAAAGGCCCTGTTATAGCAACCCAAAAGGTAAAGTTATTTTTTTTTTAAATAATTATTTATCTAGAGAGTCCAGAGAATTGTCCTGCACTGGTTTCGTTTAGTAGGTTTTTCACATATTGACAGCATTAGTTCTTGTGGCAAAGTTGTTCAGAATGTGAGATCTATCCAATGATATGCATATTGTGTGGATCTGTTAAACACCATGTGATTACTGGGGCGTAAAAACTCGTTAGCACCAACTAGTGGCCGATTTATTTCAAAATTCATACAGACCTCTAGGCCCATGAGTTGAACAGGCCCACCAAGTTTTGTTCCGATCTGCCTCCATTAACCTTGTCTAATAGGTGCTCCAAATTCATTGGCCAATGGCGGCCATGTTTTTTGAGATGTGCCAATGTCCTCATAGACTATCATGCCCCCTTGGACCAAGACACTGTATGCCAAATTTCAAGTCAATCGGACTAACGGTTGCATAGTTACAGCTGTTTAAGTTTTTTTTTTTTTCAAGTTATAGCGCCACCTAGTGTCCAATCGACGATTGTTTTTATTGTGACCAATGATTGAGCCCATACACGTGTACCGAGTTTGGTGCAAATATTTCATTTCGCACTTGTTATAGCCATTTTAGTAAAAGTGGCTCTGCCCACACCGCACATTTTGGCGCCCCTTAGCGACCGTGGATCAAAATTTCAACTTTTTTTTTTTTTATAATTATTGATATTCAGACTCCAGTGAATCCTTCTGCACTGGTTTGGTTCCGATCAGGCAAAAAACCTAGGACTAGTTTGCAAAAGTAGGTTGTTGACAAAATTCAAAATGGCAGAAAAGTTTTCCAGGGGGAAATTAAATCGGATATACAGTAGGTTTTGTTTGTATTGAGCCAAAGACACTTGAGTCTATGACAAACAGTCTATGAGTTATGAGTTACGATTTTGAACTTCTGAGTCTTAAAGATTGTCGAAAGCACTATTAATTGAAAATATTAAAACATGTTAAACCTTTTTAACGCTGACAAATATTCCATGTGTACATCGGGTCCCAGGTGGATGAGTCCCATGGTAATGCTGTCCTGTAGACTGAGAAGAGGTTTTATATCCCAATCAACCAAATGAAATTTAATATGCCCACAAATGCACAGCAAGACTGTCATTCCTTCAGTGTCAATTGTCTCTCCACCATAAGCCACACAAGATTGACTTTCTGTGCCGTGTTGATAAGGATTGTGTGGTCGAAACTATTCAGTATTCGTTGGAAATTATATTTGGTATCAACTTTAACTTTTAATTGGCCATTCTCAATTTTCAATTTCAGAGTTGCAAAATTCCACCCTTCTGAGCTTAACATGGTAAGCAGAAAAAGTTTCCTGCACATTGTTATCAGTTTGTGCATCTAGCTCATGTATTCTATCCTTTTGCTGGGTCCTGTGTTGGAGGAATATTTTAGCACAAACTGTGTTTACCACAGTTGTTGCAGCTTTTGTTGTATGCATAGCACCTACTTTTCTGCTGGTACAGTTTAAGCATTTAAGCAGCATGTGTTTTGTGCAACATATATATATATATATATATATATATATATATATATATATATATATATATATATATATATATATATATATATATATATATATTTGCTTACTATAGAAGCTAGAAGTGTTTTGAGGCCTCTTGGCCTATGTGACTATAAGGGTCAGATGTGTCTGAGAAGTTAACTTGGCCACTAACCATATTTTGTTGATAAATTTTCACCAGACAACAGGTGGCTGTGAAATGAATAAGACCATTATTAAGGGTGTCATGTGAAAGCTTCTTGCCTCTGGGGAGTATTGACTGGTTTGATACAATGTTTAATTTGGCCCATGGGAAAAGGGTTGACCATCAAATTGGCAGAAGGCCCATGAGAAATTAAGTCAAAAGATGTACAGGAGTTGACAGGCAGTTACCCTTACTAAGAAAATTATCTCTTACATAAGCAACACTGCAATTTTATTGGTGAAATGACTGTGGTGGAAATGTTAGGCAGTACATGGGAAAGAAAGGGAGGAGAGCCCCTGTAAGTGAGAATATGAAAAAATGTAAGGGTGGATATTACCAGCCAATTATACTACTTTGGTGTGTTTTAAGAGATAATAAAAATGTATAAAAACTGTGCCCTGGCTAAGAGAGATTCAGATGTTAAGCCGTTATCTCACTTTGTTGCTTGTCAATAAAGTTAAACTCCTGGGACCTCGAACTTCGACTAGTTTTTCATTGAAACCAGAACTGAAGGGAAACAGAGACATCGAATTTGCCACAACATTTTTTTTTTCTTTTTTCATACTCCCTCATACTCACCTCTGAATGTTCTTGCAGCAAGCATGTTAACAGCCAAGTGAAGGTTGATGTTTTTTTTTTATTATTATTTCATTAAACATTGTGTGTAAAATGTTAATTAATTAATTAATTAAATGTTGAAATGTGGGCAGTGACTAAATGTTATAAAAAGCTGAATATTATGAAAGGTATATCCTCACCATGACAGTAACTTTCACAAGATTAAAAGACATTCCTTTCACTCTGTGAGCTTTTGTATGAGGAAGCATCACAAATTTAAATATCTGGTGCAGGTTTTGGCTGTGGTTGTGAAAGTCATGCATCTCTGGTATTTAAAAACTGGTTTACCATGATTGTTGTAAACATACAAACAGGTTCTTTTACATATTTTACATACAGAAGCACTGAAGATTGTAAATCATGGGAAAGATTTGGGGGAACTATGGGGAAGTTTTGATCAGATTTGAACAAACTTCCCTATAGTTTCATAATACAGTATTCATCAATGGACCCTTTTCACAGACTGAACATCGCTCTCTTTACATACATGAATAGATAATTCTTGTTTTTGTTTTGAATTAGGTAATTTAAAAGTAGATGCTTACATGTTTCTTTATTGTGCATGTCTGTGTAACAAGTATTCACTGAGTTTGGTTTCATTTTTCTGATGCACTCCAGAAAAAAGTTCATGGAGACGTGATGAAAGAAAGCTCACCCTGTTTGTTTTCTGTATTTTACAAAGGCACAATATTTTGTTTTGATTGTTGACATAAATAATATATATATATATATATATATATATATATATATATATATATATATATATATATATATCACAACGCCCTGATGTGTTTGTTGACCCCAGAGGGATAACCAATGTTTACATGCACTCAAAAAAATAACTCATTGGAAGAACTCAATTCAATTGATGGCAGGTTTTCCATCCAATAAATATGTGTGGCCCCAACTCAAAAAAGACAAATTCATCCAATGAAATGTAATTGAGTTGGTCCAACTTAATTTTATCAAATAGAGTTTAAATGAAATTGATTCATTTATAAAAAGAATTTTATTTATGCTTGTCCAACTCAAAATAAATCATTTTAGTTTGACACAAAATTTAGTTTTAGTTTGTTTTTATTTAAAAGTCATAAAAGCAGGTATAAAACAGTTATTTACTGTAAAACAATCACAATATTAAAAACAATGGAAATATGCACTAGCTGTCAGTGATCAATATTAAAAATAAACATTTGCTGTTTAGTAATGAATTATTGCATTCATAACTTTGAAATATTAACCATTTAAACATTCATTTAGCCAACGTTTTTATCCATAGCAACTTAGAAATAAGGAACAATTCATCTTAAGGAGGCAATAAACACAAGAAGTGCTAAAAAATACAAAGATTCAAACATTATTCAGAATAGTACAAACTAGAACAGTGAGGGATTTAATAGTGAAAGCATAGTGTTTTTTAAGAGTCAGCAGGATGCCATTAAGTGTTCACAGAAGAGATGAGTTTTCAGTTGTTTCTTGAATATTGTCAGGGATTCAGCTGTCCAGTTAGGGTTAGAGAGATTGCAGATGTTCGAAGAGCGTTGCAATAGTCCAGTCTAGAAATGACAAGGGCCTGGATGAGAAACTTAAATGACCAAGTTGTCTTTGTAATGTGGTCTCTGAACGTCAGCTGGTCATTACAGATTACCACAAGGAATTACAGTTGATGAGCCTAGCTGGATGGTGAAATCATGCTGAATCATCAGAGTGGCTGGGAAGATGAAAAGTTCTGTCTTTGCCAGATTGAGTTGCAGGTGATGTTCTTGTATCTATGCCGAGATGTCCACCAGGCAGTACAAGATCCATGCAGCTACTGTCAGATCATCAGCCTGAAATGAAAAGTAAAGCAGTGTGTCATCAGCATAGCAATGCTAGGAGAATCCATGTACCATTAGTATACAGTACTGGTCAAGGTTTGAAACAACTGTGCTGCTTAATATTTTTTTATAACCTGTTATACTTTTTTTCAGGATTCTTTGATAAACAAAAGTTAAATAACAGCATTTATTTAAAATAAATATTTTATAAAGTTTGGGGTCTGTAATTTTTTTCTTATTTTTTTTTTTAAGAAATTAATACTTTTATTCAGCAAAGATGTGTTAAATTGATAAAAAGTGATAAAGATTTATATTGTTAGAAAAAGATTTCTATTTTGAATAAAAGCTGTTTTTTTTCTTCATCAAAAATTATCACAGGTTATAAAGACATTAAGCATTTCAAATATTGATAATAAATCATATCAGAATGATTTCTGAAGGATCATGTGACACTGAAGACTGGAGTAATGATGCTGAAAATTCAGCTTTGATCACAGGAATAAATTATATTCTAAAGTATATTAAAATAGAAAACCATTATTTTAAATTGTAATATTTCACAATATTACTGTTTTTTCTGTATTTTTATAATAATAAATAATGGTAGCCTTGATCAGCATAAGATTCTTCTTTCAAAAACATTAAAAATAGTAATGCGTCTAAACTTTTGACCGGTATTGTATATGAATATAGAGAAGGGAAGGGTCCCAGAACTGACCCTTCAGGTATCCCTGTGACTAGTGCTTGATTGAAAGACCTACCTGTGATATTCACACCAGCAATGTACAGTTCCTATGATGCCCTGCGATGAGAGCGTGGATAAAAGTAATTGATGGCTAATGGTGTCAATACAGTTGTGCCAGTCTGTGGAAAGATGGGAAAAAATAAAATAAATATATTATATATATCATACATACAGTACTGTGAAAAAGTCTAAGTATTTTCACAACCTTCACAATCTTTTGCTGTTGTGTGTCAGTAGGAAATTTACATTTTCAAATATTAATTTTGCCATTAATTGTAATAATCTATTGAGATTTTTATATGCACAAGGAGCATAACAACAGCCGGTATGATCTGATCTCACCATCATCAAGTCCACCTGTGATTACATGAAGAAACAGAAAGAACTGAGATAGACTAAATCCAGAAGAACTGCAGCAATGTCTCCAAGACACTTTAAGAAACCTTGCTGTGGTTCCTCTGGATTTATTCTGTCTCAGATCTTTTGTGTTTCTTCATGTAATCGCAGACTCGATGATGGTGAGATCAGATCATACTGGCTGTTGTCATACTCCTTGTGCATACAAAAATTTAACTGGATTACTACAATTAAAAAAAATGAATGAACTGATATTTCCGACTGACACACACACATATATATATATATATATATATATATATATATATATATATATATAAATAATCAGTCTAGTAATAGAAAAAACACATACTTTTTGTGTGGAGGGGTGTGTCTGCCACATTCACAATCCTGAAAATAAGAATAAAAGTATTATTACACACCATATTTAACAAATTACATGTAAAAATCTGATTATTTGAGGAAATATGACTTACCATCTCTAGGAGGTAGTCACAATGATGTTCAATGACGTCATCAAACTGTGAAAAAGATGTAAATTTTATTTGAATAACGTTAACGTATGAAAACAGACGCTTTTGATTACACGGTTCAATTTTATACAGAGTCCCAACAAACTCTGATGCTCCCCATTACACAGAAAATTTAAAAAATACACAAGACTCATCATCAGAGACACAGATCCATCATTTTAACAAAAAACAAACAAAAAAATCTAGATATGTTGGGTTTGCGATGTTATAAAATGGCGGGAATGCCACAGAACTAGCTAAGCTAACGTGTGCAGCAGTGACTTTGATGAGCGCGACGTTCAAGCTGGAAAAAAGTATGAAGCATGCATAATTATATTTGGAAATATTGCTAGCTATAAATTAATTTGCATCACTTTGTTCCCTGGGCTAGCAAACTTGATTTGAATTGAGTAACGTACGTTAGTCGATCGCAAGCCAACGTATTCAATGAATGAAATCAAGCCAGTTAGCTATAGTCATATTCTGGACTGTACGCTGGTTTTGCTCACTGACAGTGCTATTTTGCACATTACGTGAGTCTGAATTTAAGCGAAGGTGCGTTTGTATCCAGTTGTTAAAACAATTCACCTCGATTAATTATTTTAACGCTGTATTTCACCCAACATATTTCACTCAATATTATGATATACACATTCCTTGGCATTGAGATCATTATTTAACCACAAAACAACTAGTACTTACCAGAAACGAATATCCAAAAGCAGAGACTCAGCCGAGACGGTCCTTTCACCAGCATGAGAAAATGGCGCCGGCGGTCACACGAGTGCGTTGTCTGAGCGTGTCTCGCGCATGCGCAGAAGGCACTCCCATTTCCCAAATGTAATTAAATTTAGTTGGTCAAATTTAAATACATTTCATAGATTAAACTATTTAAATATTTTATGTTAGACTCATTAAATATAAATACGTATTACTCCTAATTAGATATGTTTAAGTAAAGTGAATTAAATTTAAATGTGTCATATCTATGAAGGGCCTGAATCATTTTTTTGAGTGTGCTTGTTTCCCAAGTGTGAACTTACAAATAATCAGATAGTAAATAGTATGCATATCAGATAGTAATAGTATGTGTATTTGGCATGCTGTCTGAAGAGAGGGCTCCGGGCTAGGTATTTGGTACGAGTACTTCACTCGTATTTCAGGTAAGGAAAGTAACCAGGTAAGTGTGAGGAGTTACAGGGATGCTGAAAAACTGTCGAGGGATATGTAATGATTACTGAGATGGCACATTCGGACGGGACTAAAATAATTACTTTACCCACCTCCCCAGGTAAAACTAATCCAGTCCGAATAGGGCTTTAGTGTGTTTTTACACATAGAAAATTGTATTACACCTTCCAGTTTTTTCCATGAACGATGATGTGAGCTCCTGTTGCAATTCTCGATACAGCATAAATGACCTACAATGGCGACATTTTTCACAATCAAGAAAATCAAAAATACTGCCCTTAACATCAATAGCAGAAAGGCAGTGCAATATAAACAAACCAGACTAGAACTGAACATGGCGTGACGGTAGCTTCACATTCACTATAGCTATCTCCTCAATGGCAGTCAAGTCTTTCAATTCAGTAGAAAAATCGCTCCTCTTCATAACATAAGGTTCACGTCCAAAATATGTTGTGATTTTTCTGTTTATACCTTTCTAAACCAGCACAGTGCAGACTTTTCCACATCTCTTCCATTCCAATTTTCACTGCTTTCCCTCCACATTAATTTCGCGTGTCACCAGAACCACGTGATTGCAAACAACCTATTGACTAAAAAACACCAGAAGAATGATGCCCAGGGTCCATGATAGGGCAACCCACGTGTAACCATGTATCCCCCAAGACTTGTTTGAGAATTTGCAAGTGTCTTGGTGGAAAAGTAGAGTAACATCTCACAGCAAGAACTAACAGATCTAGTGCAGTCAATGGATGACATGCATTGGTGGCCAGACCAGATACTGACTGCTGTACAGTTTTGATATTGACCCAGTTATTGTCTCAGTTGTTGACTTTTCATATTAATACAAATAAAATAAAGGTTGTTGAATATGAGGGGACATTTCTTTTTTTGCTGAGTTTATAATACTGAATATAACATTAAATGTATCTGTTGGGCCTGATCATGCCAAAAGACAGCAGATTTGCTGGTATCACATTGTCCTGAAAAATGGTGACCACGACCACAACTGATTTCACCAACCAAGCTTTGTCAAAGAATTGACAACAAAACCAGCTACTACCTACGGAAGCCCTGAACCGCATGGTGAAAAAAAAAAAAAAAAAAAAAAAAAAAAAACTTGGTAGGGAGGAAAAAAAAAATCGAAAAGTTATCTCGTTATTTCAACATAATAAGTCGTTATAACGACATAATATCTCGTTATTTCAAGATATTAAGTCGTTATAACGACATATCTCGTTATTTCAAGATATTAAGTCGTTATAACGACATAATATCTCGTTATTTCAACATAATAAGTCGTTATAACGACATAATAAGTCGTTATTTCAACATAATAACTCTTCATTATCTATCAAGTATGATAAAGGACGTGCATTTAAAAGCGTCCCCAGTAGCGTAACGCTAAAGTATTGGACCGCCAATCTAGCTTTTACTGCGATCGCCGCGGTTTCGAATCCGCCTTTTGCCGAGTTCGTTCTTCTATAGTTTCACATCACATATCAAAAAAGGCATTCATTTTCAATAAAAATTAAAACAATGTTATAAAAGTGCAAATAACCTGCCTAACACGTGTTTAATAACATTAAAAGTATTTATTGGGCAGGGTTAGCAGCATGTTCGATATTACCCACTAGAGGGCAGAATAAGACTGGGAATCAATTAAAGAACGCAATAGTTATGTTGAACTACTGTTACAATTTGGTGCTCCAAAATCCCAGAGGTTTATCATGGGAATTTGCGTTCATCCCAGGCTAACCTTTATTGAGGTTAAATTTATTAGACCATAGTAAATAAAACAATTTACAGTGCAAATGTCAGGGGTGTCAAACTTACAGCCCGGTGTCCAATCTGATTTGAACTATAATAAAACATAGAGATGCACTAGTCCAGGGGCCAAAAATGTTTTTAAGCAGGGTTTTTTTATTATTATTATTCTGGGCTTGCAAACAAACTGTTGTGTAATATTTTCTAAAGATATAAAAATCAAAATAGGTGCTAATATATTGAAATAATAGGACACGGAGTGTCTATTTACAGTAAGTGCAAATAGCGTCCCTTGTTGACAAACACTCAGTATACAGTACAGTATAGCTCCAATGTCTGGTTGGGCCACTCAAGTTTAAAAAGGGACAATTTGATGTATTCAGTGGCGTAACAATAACATGTAGGGTTTCAGATTTTGGCTTTTACAGCGATCGCTGTGGGGTCGAATCAGCATTTTGCAGAGCTCACCCAATAATAGAGCTCACTCCTATTTTCTCATCATATACATTTTCAATAAAATGAAAATAATGTTCAAAAAGTGGAAATAAAATGTGAACAAGTGTTTAATAATATTAAAAGTGTTCATTGAGTATGGGGTTGGTGGAAAGTGGAGGGGTTTTATTCTCCCAATAATGCAGCATCCATTTAATAATTTTAATAAATATAATCACTCTATAAGATATTATTATCTGCCAATACTAGCCTACAGCATCTAAATACTATTTACACTTCTTGCAAAGAACTGATAGGCTGCTTTTACATGGTGTCAATAGAATATATCGCTATTTCACCTAGTATAAATAGCATATCGTGAAAATGCTGCTATTGTCATTTAGTATAAATAGGATGTATTGGTATTTTCACTTAGTGTAAATAGCATCTACAGTAGGGGTGTCAAACTCATTTTAGTTTGAGGGACGGACTGGAAAGAAATGAACCATATGTGGGCCGAATTACCTTCTTCTTATAATAACCTTAGTGCGCAGATAGTTGCATTAATATTAAACATATGAACAACAAATTAATTTGTAAGAAAACTGCACTGATTTTTTGTTTTTTTACAGTGAAAAGACTATTCGATTTTTATGATTATTTACTATTTTGATTTATCATGGCCAATTTCAATTTTTATAAGAAGCAAAACATCTGATTCTGGTACTGGTTGCAGATTTTTTTTAAAGCAAATTTATTTGTTGTTTATTTTTTCACAGGCCAAACTGGCCTTAAACAAATATATCTTTGATATTAGAGGCAAACACTGGCATTTGGATTTAGAGGCATTTTTTATCATAGTCAAAGATGTTATGCACATGAGCATGAGCAGTTGTTTTTAATTTAAATTACTGAATAATTTCAAGATTAACAGCAAAAACTAGGTCTGGTGTGACTTTAGCTTTGTGAAATTATGCTACATAAAACAAAATCAGCAGACGGACTGAATGAATATTACTACTTTATATGGAGATAAGAGGAAAAGCCATCAAAACTTTTCTTAAAACAGCTGCCTTCGGAGATAAATTCATATCAATCCCACTGTAATATTTATATTATTCTCCCTATTTTTCGCGAACAGTGAGCTTGTGCATGGTACAGTAGTTCCTCTGCTGGCGGGTCTGTTCTCTTTGTGTCCGTATTCAGCGTGTTAAAGTCCTGCTTACATAGCCTACTTCGTAAATACACAGATGAAATTTTTGGAAAATATTACAAAGCAGTTTGTTTGCAAGCCCAGAATAATAATAATAAAAAAACCCTGCTTAAAAACATTTTTGGCCCCTGGACTAGTGCATCTCTATGTTTTATTATAGTTCAAATCAGATTGGACACCGGGCTGTAAGTTTGACACCCCTGACATTTGCACTGTAAATTGTTTTATTTACTATGGTCTAATAAATTTAACCTCAAAAAAGGTTAGCCTGGGATGAACGCAAATTCCCATGATAAACCTCTGGGATTTTGGAGCACCAAATTGTAACAGTAGTTCAACATAACTATTGCGTTCTTTAATTGATTCCCTGCCTTATTCTGCCCTCTAGTGGGTAATATCGAACATGCTGCTAACCCTGCCCAATAAATACTTTTAATGTTATTAAACACGCGTTAGGCAGGTTATTTGCACTTTTATAACATTGTTTTAATTTTTATTGAAAATGAATGCCTTTTTTGATATGTGATGTGAAACTATAGAAGAACGAACTCGGCAAAAGGCGGATTCGAAACCGCGGCGATCGCAGTAAAAGCTAGATTGGCGGTACAATACTTTAGCGTTACGCCACTGGGGACGCTTTCAAATGTGTGTCCTTTATCATACTTGATAGATAATGAAGAGTTATTATGTTGAAATAACGACTTATTATGTCGTTATAACGACTTATTATGTTGAAATAACGAGATATTATGTCGTTATAACGACTTAATATCTTGAATTAACGAGATATTATGTCGTTATAACGACTTAATATCTTGAAATAACGAGATATTATGTCGTTATAACGACTTATGTTGAAATAACGAGATATTATGTCGTTATAACGACTTAATATTTTGAAATAACGAGATATTATGTCGTTATAATGACTTAATATCTTGAAATAACGAGATATTATGTCGTTATAACGACTTATTATGTTGAAATAACGAGATATTATGTTGTTATAACGACTTATTATGTTGAAATAACGAGATAACTTTTCGATTTTTTTTTCCTCCCTACCAAGTTTTTTTTTTTTTTTTTTGCGGTTCAGGGCTTCCGTAACGGTGTTAGTTGTTAAAAAGTTATACTCTATACTTATCTCTTAAGAGGGTGCAGTCGAGTAAGATGAGCCATAGTAAGGACTTTCTTCACACAACACATCAGTAATAGCAGTGCTTGACTAACATAATTTAAACTCATACACGTCACATCTACATGGTCTGAGAAGTTCTGCTGAAGAGACACTTACATGATCTGTTTCTAGAATTGTGAGCATATTTGCAACTTGTCCTCATGAGATGTATGCAAGGCAGCAAAATCAAAAAGTTTAAAAAAATAAATAAATAAATAAAAAAAAAGATATGGCATAAGGTCGTGCAGAAACATTAAACTCAAAGCTACTACCATTATTCATAACCATGTCTTTACCACACAATTTGCAAGAGCAGACCTCTTAAGACCTCTTGATGCAGAGAAAAAGGAACAGCCCTGTCACATTCATCAGCTGGAGTGCCCTTGAGAGCCATCAGGGGGCACTCCACCCCAGACTTGTCACTTTCACAAACTACATTCCCCATAATCCATTGCCTGGACTCATCAATGATTGCTTTCAGCTGTGTTTCATCATCTTGTTCTCCCTGCCTATATAAAGCCTGTCACTCCTGGCTAGCTCTTGCATGTTTTTGTATTGCATCTCATAGCCCATTCCTGGTTCCTGTTAGTGATGGGCAGATCGAGGCTTCGCTAATTACTAATGATGGGAAACCAAGGCTTTCTGAAGCATTTGAGGCTTTCATCAAATTGTGCCGAAAACCGGTTCATTACTCGAAGCTTTTAACACAGTGTGCATTAGCAACATCTGGTAGTCAGACTTGTTTCCTCCACCATATCTAAATAATCGCAGAGCAGATCTACGGTTTGAAAAAGCATGTGACCAAAGCTTCGGAAGTCCGTATCATATGGAATCAGTCTTGAATCAATTCTATCTAAACTGATGTAATCTCATCTAAATTAATTTGTGACAATAGGCTTGTTTGAGATGAGCAAAATCTGTGCAGAATCGATCACTGGTGATCACCGCAAGATGCATGCTGGTTAGAAATGTGTCCGAGGGTGGGCCGCCTTGCTCTGATGTTATGCCGATGTGTGTCAAAAACCTCTCGCGAGGGTGAGTGTTACGTTTGCTGGTGTAGAGATGAGGCAGATACGGATTTCCACAATACATTCAATACTTTAATATAAACGAAGGCAGAGAACACCATACAAACACTAACACAAACAGAGAACGGACGAGGAGTGAAGGGAGTGAGTGCAATATATGGGGAGTGCTGACAATAGAGTCCAGGTGCAGGTGATGAGTGCTGATGAGGAGCTGACGAGGGAAGTGAGTGCAGGTGTGGAAACAGGAGGATACTGGGAAATGGAGTCCAGGGGAACAAGGGATCTGTAACAGTACCTCCCCCTCCTGGTAGGCGCGTCCTCGCGCCGTAGATGTAACAACCGGGAGGGGGCGGGCGCCCTGGAGACCTCAAACCGGAGCAGGGGGATGAGTAGACTGGAAGTGGAGGTCTCCAGGGCGGGCTCAAAAGCCATGGCGGGTCAGGAGCCGAAGGCGACCATGGCGGTCAGGAGCCGAGGACGGCCATGGCGGGTCAGGAGCCGTGGGCGGCCATGGCGGGTCAGGTGCGGCGGGCAGCCATGGCGGGTCAGGTGCAGCGGGCAGACATGGCGGGTCAGGTGCAGCGGGCCGCCATGGCGGGTCAGGAGCCGAAGGCGGCCATGGTGGGTCAGGAGCTGAAGTCCTCACGCCGTCAAGCCCAGTCGGCGCAGAAGGACCGGCGGGAGATGGCGGAACCAAAGGCTCTGCCGACCGAAGCGCAGCCGGGACTCCAGAAGGCCGCAGTGGAAGCAGTAGGACAGCCAACAAAAAGAACACCGGGGGGAGTGAGGAAGCCAACTGAAACTGAGGGACGGAGTGACGGAGCGGAGACAGAGGAGTGTAGTCCAGAGGGAAGGGCAGGCTGACGAGTGCACAAGGTGTGAGTGGAGGCAGGATGGATACTGGTGACGCTGGTGGACTGATGGGTAACGGTGGAGCAGAGGGAGGTTGGAGCTGGGGTGTAGGTAATCGCCCAGAGGTCCGAGGTGGAGATCTGGGCGAGGGGGCTTGAGGTGGAGGTTCCGTGTAAACATAAATGGATGGAGGTGGGAGAGGGAGGCAGGGAGGGAAAACAGTCTTAGAGCTGGCGGGTTCAGAAACACAGTTCATAGGGGCAGTAAGCTCGGCGGCGGCTGGAGCGGCTGACTCGGCGGCGGCTGAGACTGGCGCTGCTTGCTCGGCGGCGGAGACTGGCGCTGCTTGCTCGGCGGCGGAGACTGGCGCGGCTTGCTCGGCGGCGGAGACTGGCGCTGCTGGCTCGGCGGCGGAGACTGGCGCTGCTTGCTCGGCGGCGGAGACTGGAGCGGCTTGCTCGGCGGAGACTGGAGCGGCTTGCTCGGCGGAGACTGGAGCGGCTTGCTCGGCGGAGACTGGAGCGGCTTGCTCGGCGGAGACTGGAGCGGCTTGCTTGGCGGAGACTGGAGCGGCTTGCTCGGCGGAGACTGGAGCGCTTGGCTCGGCGGAGACTGGAGAACTTGGCTCGGCGGAGACTGGAGAACTTGGCTCTGTCCGAAAGTCTATAAGCCAGGCCACCTCACTTGGTGGCTCGCACAGGGTTGGAGCTGCAGGCTCGGAAAGGGCTGGAGCGGGCTCTGGAGATACTGGAGCGGGCTCTGGAGATACTGGAGCGGGCTCTGGAGATACTGGAGCGGGCTCTGGAGACACTGGAGCGGGCTCTGGAGATACTGGAGCCGGCTCTGGAGACACTGGAACGGGCTCTGGGGATACTGGAGCGGGCTCTGGAGAGACTGGAGCCGCTTTCTTCCTCCTCCTCCGCTTACTGGGCCCAGTAGAGGAATGTGGGTCCAGCATGGGGCAGGCAGGGAGTTCGCTGGAAGGGTATGCGGAGGAAGCCGGAGGTTGACTGACTGGCCCGGCCAACCGTGTTTCTGGATGGACTGGACGACAACACTTATCCTGAACCCTATCCACGAAGAATTTGGAGCCATTTAAACACAAAATTAAATTGATAGTTTCGCTTAAGGATAAACAAAAAACAGGTTAATCAAAACGGATAGTGTCGTCATCCAATCCATCCAAAAACAGGGAGATCAAAACTGCTTCAGGCCAGTCAGACAAATAAGCGAGCTCAACGAACTCCTCCACATACCTCTCCAGCGAACGACCTACCTGCAGGAGCCCGATAAGGCGATCGCTGGCTGTCAGGGTGAGAGGCGTTGGAGGAGCAGGAGCCAAGGAGCTGGGGGAAGTCTCCATTTTTTCCTTGTGAAAATCCAACGTTTTAGGTCCGTTCTTCTGTTACGTTTGCTGGTGTAGAGATGAGGCAGATACGGATTTCCACAATACATTCAATACTTTAATATAAATGAAGGCAGAGAACACCATACAAACACTAACACAAACAGAGAACGGACGAGGAGTGAAGGGAGTGAGTGCAATATATGGGGAGTGCTGACGATAGAGTCCAGGTGCAGGTGATGAGTGCTGATGAGGAGCTGACGAGGGAAGTGAGTGCAGGTGTGGAAACAGGAGGATACTGGGAAATGGAGTCCAGGGGAACAAGGGATCTGTAACAGTGAGGCGGATGTGTCGGATTCCCAAGTCGGGCACAGTTGCTCTCCACCGACTGTGCTGACCAAAAGCATGATGAGAAATGACTTGATGACGACACAGCTTTATGCTTATTGGTTTAAACAACCGTGATGTATTGATCTCTTTTAAAATGTTTGATTTTAAAACTCTAATATCATGTTTTTATGTGTAAAAATAAAGTGTGAATATTCCCAAATTCTCTGACAGTGCGATCTCTCTGTGGGTTATGTGATTATTTATAAAATAAATATATAAAAACATGTCTATAATTAAAGTAAAAATGATTGATACACACATATTTCGAATGGAAATAAATAACAAGTACTTTGGGTGTATTGTTCATTATGTTTATTTTCACATAAAAGCAACAGGGCTTAAATTACATCCAGTTTATCAGCAACACAGCACACAAGTGTGAATCCCGCGATATCCGCCTTTGATCTCGTAGGTGTAGCGAAGTAACTCAAAGGGGAAATATTATTAATTATTCATAACTCAATATGATTTATTAATTATGATTAATTATGAATATGTAAATCTGTTAATCAGATTTACTGGATATAGCTACATTAATCTTAATATTACAATCAATTAACCTGTTGTCCAGGCAACACTTAGTGTTGATTGTTTAACAATTCTAAGAAATGTTCATTTCCAGATTATGGAAAAATAACATTCTTATTGCACCGTGCTACTTAGAGCATAGGTTCGGGGTTTAAATCACTTAAGAGGCAATTCATTAGCAGACGGAGTCATAACCATAAAATGTACGATACTTGCAAGATGCCCTTAGGCTGAGGAGCATCGGCTCTGCCATCTGAGGAGAGATCTTGAGGATTCAGTCCGAAGTTGTTGCCAGTCTTTTCATGTTGGATGATGAGGACATGGCTAGTTTGTAGGCCGAGGCCTACAGGCCTTGCAGGCCGGGCCTAGAGAGGCCGGCCGCAAGGAGACCCGTTCGGTTGTCCAGAAGCAAGGGAAAGAGAGGGAGTGGCATTTTTCGCTGGCTTTTAACCTCTGGTCAAAGTCACACCTCTCAGTTGTTGACCGGACCAATGCAGATGTTGTAATTCCGGGTGACATCACCCCTCCTGTCAGGGCTTTTACAACCCAGAAAGATTAACAAGTTGAGTTCTTGAATAAGAACTATTAACGATTCTTCTAATACTGATGTGTTGCACAGGTATGGACATACCGCATACACAAGCATTTAAATCTTCCTGCTACGAACGTATAGACACTAAACATGGCATGATTGAAGTTACCTTAAGTGTCATAAAATTTAAAAATCATAAAACATATAAATACAATGACTGCAATACAACACAGTAATAATAGATACCATTTCCTGGGAATATGCCTGTTCATTTATAGAATTAATGCAGTAACGTCTTTGTTCTGTGTGGAAAATGCAGGGAAGATGCAGATTTCCTGTGTCTCTTCTCTGCTCTCAATGTGGCAGCACATTCCTCGGTGCAATAAACTTTTAACTGAGAACTTCTCGGGGGATGGGGACAGTCAAATCCCAGAGTGAGCTTAAAACTATTGGTGAACTAACAAATAATTGTGTCTGATTTGTCTCAGTCATTACATAGGTGTCTTGCTGCGTTCACGCCACCTCGTATTTACCGGAATCTTGAAATGACAACACGTGATGTTATACTGTATTCGGAGCTGTTCACGTCCTTTTGGTCAGAGATTGTATATAATGGGGAGATAAGAGGGTCTGTATCTCTTACCATTGGAGAAGGTGTAACGGCTAACTTAATCACATGCTGCACCTCTCAGCCTATCATGTGATGGCAGTGACGTGAGTCGCAACGTTCCCTAGTCTGCCTTCTCTTAAAAAAGTAAATTTTTATCAAGCTGAAATCTACATATTGTTGTGGAAATTTTAGAATGGGTGACTCCTCTGAAAGACAAGTTTAGTTAGAATTATGCACCCTGCAATGTAAAACCTCTGTGTGTGATGTATGGGAAACTTTAGGTAGAGAAACCTTTAACCTTAGGGGTCATTGTTCTTGGTTGGGAAGCGAAACAACTTTAGGGGACATAAATAGAAAGAGCAAAATATGGCATGGGGACATGTAAGATGTATGTTAAAAACAACTGTGCTAACAATATGTGGAAAGTTACAGCCACTAAGAGATGTTCCTAATATGGTAAAAGGACAGAGGCTTCGGCCTTGGAGGTTAGAGATATAAAAGTGAGGGGAAGCTTTCATTCTTTGTCTTACACTCTGCAGCTACCTGTGTTTCTGTATGACTGTCTGACCTTTCTTGCAAGAAATAAAACCTTTAAAGACAATTGGACGTGTTTGTCTCTTATGCAGTAGAGTCAGAGTTGATTTTTGCCACAACAATTTGGTGTCAGAAGTGAGGATTCCCTGGTGCTTTTTGGATTGGACTCAGAAGTGGTCGACGTTTGGCCAACCTGAGAGAATCTCAGCCCTACCCCGCGAAAAGGTTCAGGGAAGAGGGGTTGACCGCCGCTGAGCCCACTGGAGGCACCACGGGAATTGAGAAAAGAATCCAGGTGGCTACACGACTCTCTGGTAAGAGATAAATTTAAATTTTATGGGGAATTAAGAGTAAGTGTGATTTGGAAAAATTTGGAAGAGTGGGAAACAGGAAAAATTGAAAAAATTTGTGATTTAAGTGATTTAAATATGAGTTTTTATGGGAAAGTGAAAAATGGAAATTTATGATTTGGTAATTAGGACAATTGGAAACTGGGACAAACCATTTTGGTGGCTCTGGGGGGTCTGGGGTCGTGGCCAGGGGAGTTCTGAGGAATTGAGGTCGGCTAGAGGCAGGCCAAGAGGTTCCCAAAACGCGGATACGTGGCCAGAAAGAGCATTTCCACGGAAAGAGCATTTCCATAGTGGAGATTTGGTAGGATCTAGGCTAAGTCAAGCTAAAACAGAATTTTGAAATTACGTCCAACTGCAGCCACGAGCAACTGGAGGCTCGACCCATTTCGAGTTTGGGGAAAGGCCGCAGTTTATGAGGTGTCACGTATTTTTGGATCGAGTCCACCTACAGCAGAAACATTGTAAAAAGAAAAAAAAAAAAGAAAAAAAAAAGAAAAAAAAGAAATAAGGCTGTAGAGTATAAATTCGTGACAGGCTCTGGGATTTAGCAGTGGAATGCTGCGGTTTCATTAATTTGTGATAGCAGTGACCACCTGAGCGCTCAATCTGAGAATAGCGAGCAACTTGAGGCTCGACAAGCAACTTGAGGCTCGACCCATTTCGATTCTGGGGGGAACAATCGGATCTGGTGGAGACGTCCAACAGATTTAGGTAGGTGCGCACCGAAAAGGAAATCCACAGAACACAGAGCCAAAATGGGGAAAACCCAGAGCAAGCTTGCAAAACAAGGTATAACAGCAGGTGTAGTAGAATATGTACCTGTGTTTTATCAAATGAGAAAATTGTATGGCCAAAGATGCATGTGAGATGTAGAAAAGTTAGTTAAGTATTATGATGTCCCAGAAGAGGGAACGTTGAGTGGTCATAAGACTTAAGGTCGTAAGGGAATGAGTTGAAGAGAACTGCGCGTTGGGGATGTTGTGTTTGTGTGAGAGCGGTGAGTGTGTGAAATGTAGACTAACTATTTGATAGTGAGATAAATGGCTGTGATGAAGGGAAATATAGCAGGGAAAAATTACTGTTATGAAAGTGAAAATGAAAATTCTGAAAGAATGTTTCACTTTGTGGAAAAAGGTTGAACAGTCTCAAGTATGTTTTTATGTGATGAGCGCATCGCTATCACAATGTAAAAATGACTAAAATGATTTTGAACCTTTAATGTCTAAATGTTTGGTTTTTGATGGTCAAAAGTTTAAATGGAAAAAAAAATGAGAATGCAAGTAACAAAGACTCAACCTGACTGGAAGTTTGTAACCTCTAATTTCCATGGTGAGTGAGTAAAAGACAAATATAAACAGTTGTTCATTTGGAAAGGAATGTAATTTCTGGCAAAGTCTTAAGCTGAGCCAGCGTAAAAAGACAGTAGATAAAGTTTGATGTTAAAAAGTTATAAAAAGCAGAGTACCAGTCCTGAAATCCTCAGTCTCTCTCTCACTCAAAGTTCAGCTAAAAGCTGCTATCTGAGCTTGTGTCATAAGTGATAACAAGCTATTTATAGTGAAGCACAGTGTCTCAGTTGAAAATCATGGACACAGAGATGTTAAAAGAAATGATTGTCATGAAGAGGGAAACTGTTAAATTTGTTAAAGGAAAACTCAATGAGTATCAAATTTGTGTATCAAATTAGTAATATAGACCTTGAAGGGCAGAAGTGACTATTCTGATGAATTTTTTCTATGACCAGTAACTTTTTGTCTGATCTTTGTCATCACCATGTGCAGGGCTAATGGCTCCAGTTACAGATGTGGCAGAACACTACACTGAATGGACAGTTGTGAGAATTGAATTCACAGAGAATAATCTCAGCACTGATATGTTGCTGCTGGGAGAACGCACAGTCTAATGATTTTAGTGATTGAATACTGCTGTCATTAACTTGTCTCCATGTTCTAACATTATTAGGCGGTCCAATGGCTCTGGTGGCTCTTGAATGCAACTTCCTTAAGCTCCAGAAAACACCTGATTGTGGTGAAGAAAACGGTTAAAGATCTGAATGGGAAAGAGCGGGTACCAGTGTGCACGAGGTGATTTCTCAATGACGGGTAAGATCCTCTTTGGCCAGACAGGGGACAACCTAAGGCAGGGGGTCACGCCGCCACTGGGCATCTACCCTGATGGGAGGTGTTTATGTGAGATGGGTATGAGAGTTGAGCAGGATGTCTGTGAGGCCAGCAGCATCATGAAGGGGGAATGACCTGTGAAAAGAACAGCAGTCTGACCCAGAAATGCTCCTCTATACCACTCACCAGAAACCGCATTCCTAACATGGCTTGTTTCTCATTGTGACAAGCAGCTATGTCAGGGGACAAGACCCTGAGGAAAAAGTGTATTGATAAAGAGCTGACGGGAATGAGCTTTCAAGAGCTGACTGAGACCATGAGGTGATTGTCTGTAATTTCTGGGGAGACCAGAGTAAAACTTAGTAACATGATGTTGTATAGAAGTTTAAGATTCAGCATTGTGAGGAAATCCCTGAATTCATGAGGCTGTGTGTTTTTGAACTAATGTGTCTCAATCATAGTTTTTACCCCTGCAGGTCATTAGACATGACAGAGGACAATTCCAAGGCAATGGTGGTGTTAAAGATGAAAATGATTTTGCAGATTCGAGAGAAAAGTTAAGTGCATTCAGCATTTAAACTAAAGATAACCTTAAAAATGGCTACTAGTATATTTTAGATGGTGGTAATGTTCCCTCTATTAGAAAGTTAAAACGTTTGCATTTGAACATTTGTGAATGACCAAGAAATGTTAAATTCTAAGTTACAGTCTTGAGAGGCTGCTGAATTGATTATTTGTGCAGTAAGTAAGAGAGAGACGGCTGGGATAGAGGCAAGGATACTCTGTCTGTCTGTTATCAGTCTGATAAAGTTTAAACAAAACAAAGCAATGAGACTAGAACCAAAACAACCAGCTGACTTTTGTGAAAAAGAGTTATAGTGAACAGAGATGTTTTTGAGACTGAATAAAAGATCATGTAAAAAAAAACTAAAGTAAAGAAATACAGGGAAGAAAAATGTGAAGTTTAAAAGATGTGTTTTCAGAAGTAACACCAAAAAGCAACTTTGAAAGTGAACAGTTTATAGTCATGGGTGTCTAGTCTGAGTGAGTGTGAGAGTGACTGGACCTTGCGTTGTATGTGTAAGTCTGGGGAAATAGTCTGTCCCCATAGAGAGTGTATATGTCATTAACCTAGTGTGAATTAGTGTTTTATCGTTGCAGATGGGTTAAGTGAAACGAGAAATTTTGAAAAGCTGACAATTTTGATTGAATCTGATGAAAAGATGATACAGAACATGGGACGAGCTTTAAGTGGATTGTGTATCCAGCTCTGTCTACCAGTGGTAACTATGACTACTTTTGTCATTTATGATGTTGATTTGAATTAATCTCTGGATGTTTAAGTACTTATGGAAAATTGGAATTATGAAATTGAAGATTGCCGTCTATGGGTTAAAACCCCTTGTCTAAATTCAACTTGGGGTCTAAATTTAAACATTGTCAGCTATGTGTGATCACAATGTTAAATGTAAAAATGTAGACTTTATGGCAGAGAAACAGTGACACACTAGTAATAAACAAAATTATCCAGAGAGCCAAGTAACCTTCGAAGATTAAAGTATGATGAGAAGGAACATCATTGTTGTTTGACTATCCTTGATCAAGTCTGTACACCATGACTTGACCTGTTAGACAAACCATTTGATAACTGTGAGGACGTGTTGTTTGTAAGGTGGCTCTGTCTTCAGAGACAAAACAAAAGACGGGAATAGCGAAGGAAAAGTTGTGACCATGGAATGTGAAGTGTTAGTTTCAGGGCTACTGTCCTCTAACTATTTAGTATACGCACGTGAGTGTTGACCATCACTTAGAGGGGATAGACTGACTGAAAGAATTGTAATACCAATTAAGAAACAGTGTAAAGAAAATCATTGAACAGTAAACAATTGTGTTTCAGAAGTACATCCAGCACTGGCTGAGATACCTGCTAAATTTTGGGCTAAACATAAGAATGAAGTGGTCCTGTTGTCAGAGAGTGTGTTGAGACTGCAGACTGGAGTCTCAAGGAAGGAGTGACAATGTGAGTTACAGTGAGGAGCTTTTATGACAGAATACGAGGGAGAAGTCAAGGGGGAAAGAATTGTGACTATCTACACAGGTGCCCATTGTTAGGTTGGGGTGGTAGACGATCTTTGGGGTGCTGTGGTTTGAATTTTTGTTTGTGACCAAACTAATGAAAAAGTTTCTGTTTCTTTAGGGAGTGCTGGAGCAGACACAGGAGACTGTGTGTAATCTGTTATCTGAAAATAACCATGATTTTTCTAACTCTTTACAGAGAATTTTTCTAACTCTCTCAGAGAACTCTTCAGAGGCAGAGAAAGCTGAAGAAAATATGTTGAAGAATTAAAAGATGGATTTTGGTTTAGTGTTGATAGCAAATGTTGTTTAGAGAAATATGTCTCCAATGACTATGATAAATTGATGAACAAGATCAAAAAGGGGGATGGTAATTAATGAATGTAGGCCTGAGAATTCTAAATTAGGTTGGAAGACCCATTTTTGGGAATAAAAAGGGGCTAAACAATGAGTGGCATCAACAGAATTGTGTGAGCATGACATGTTGAACTATTGCAAAGCAATGTTTTCTATTTCCTACTATGTTTTCTATTTCTATCTATTTTTCTGTCTAAAGTTAGTGTACAGGTGACACCAGCTAAAGGACTTCCAAATCACCAGTAAGGTTGGACAATAACATCGTGGGCTACAAAATGGATCTGCTGTGATGAGATGTTAAAGAACCTAAATTTGCATGCTATATGTCTGTAAAATGAAGGATGTTTATCATTAGTTCTATGATTGGGAGATGTAACTGAATTTGTTGTTTGTATGAAGATCAGAAATGAAGAGCATAAAATGTAAGAATTTACATTGGCTGATATGAGATTTTAAGATGAATATGAATGACTAGTGGTTAACCCTTAAGAGTGTGATGTGAAATGAAGTAGAAGTAATGATAAGGTTATCAATAAATGATAAGAAGAGGGAATTGTTGTGGAAAATTTTAGAATGGGTGACTCCTCTGAAAGACAAGTTTAGTTAGAATTATGCACCCTGCAATGTAAAACCTCTGTGTGTGATGTATGGGAAACTTTAGGTAGAGAAACCTTTAACCTTAGGGGTCATTGTTCTTGGTTGGGAAGCGAAACATCTTTAGGGGACATAAATAGAAAGAGCAAAATATGGCATGGGGACATATAAGATGTATGTTAAAAACAACTGTGCTAACAATGTGTGGAAAGTTACAGCCACTAAGAGATGTTCCTAATATGGTAAAAGGACAGAGGCTTCGGCCTTGGAGGTTAGAGATATAAAAGTGAGGGGAAGCTTTCATTCTTTGTCTTACACTCTGCAGCTACCTGTGTTTTCTGTATGACTGTCTGACCTTTCTTGCAAGAAATAAAACCTTTAAAGACAATTGGACGTGTTTGTCTCTTATGCAGTAGAGTCGGAGTTGATTTTTGCCACAACAATATAGTTCCCAACGAAAGTATTGTTTAGTGTAAAACATTCTGAAGATTGGCAAACAGGCTGTCGATTAATTAAATGATTAGCTATTTCCCCACAAAAGCTGTTTAATCAGCACAGTGAAGCCTCTCATCCATTGACTTCCATTCAAAAAACAGCCTCTGGTCTCATTCCCTGCGTACCGCGGGGGGCGGAGCGTTTGGCTAAAGGTTGCAGGCTTGCCTTCCAGTGGCTTTGTTTTGGTCCTTGGACTGGGAATTATGCGTTTCCACGGCACCACTATCAACGCCTAAATGAATCTACAGCGCTCAGGTGGTACAGCGGCCACGTGGTACATCTGGGAGCTTTCAGAAAACTCCCATCTTACAAGCTGTAACTACGATCTCTACGAGGACGTGAACACATTTTACAAGCTAGAATCTTGTAACTACAGGAATTACGAGGCCGCGTGAACGCACCTAGAGAACTGTCCGTCTTGCCTGCACTTTTTTCACTCCTCCCCTGCAGCTGCCTACTCTCGGCTGAATTTCAGGCGAGGCTAGGCGCATCTCAAACAAGCCTATTGAGACCACCACTTGTGTTATTTGTAACCTGGTCAAAGGATTCACATATTTATCAATAATATAAAATATAAAATGATGTGATCATAACTGACGTGAGTAGTTAAAAAATATTTTGGGTGAGCTGTTTATTTGTTTTGTTTTGTTCAGGGTCTCTGAGACCCCAGCAATAAAACATGATTAAATGCATTTTCTTTTATGCACCAGGTGAAGTGCCAATTTTTTCAAACCAGCCCTCCCGACTTTCCGATACTGACGTTTGAAGCTTCAAATGTTGATCAATCACGTGGTATTGTTATTTCGATACAAGCATTGGTACAGTACTGTGTGACACAACAGTGCTTTGCGTCGGAGCATCGGAGCCCCGGTATCAACCGTCCCATCACTAATACATCTAGAAAAGCATCAAAGGTATCTATAAAAGATCGTTTATAGCAAAACTAAAGTGATGATTGCCTCGCCCAGCGAAGCAGTGGAAAGCGGACACATTGGAGAGGAGAGGACCCTGTGCATTTGTTATAGGCCTATATACTGTATTACTGCAATTACAACACTGTTTTGATACAATTATTATTTTTAAATGTGGAAGCACAGCAACCAATCTGAAACTATTATTTAAAAAAAAATGTCAAAAATCAAGCATTCTGTGTTAGTTCAGGCGGGCCTCGTAGTCAAGCTCCGCTATCTAATTCGCAAATTCCAACACCACCCATATCAGCTGATCGGATTTCTATGGACTCAACTGGCAACTCTAAAATAAGGCGCATTACTTAATACACAGGTGGCAACCAATCACGGTATTATGCTTGAATTCACTGAGCTCCTGAGAGCGACCCATTCTTTTACAAATGAATGTAGAAGCAGTCTGCATGCCTAGGTGCTTGAGTTTATACACCTGTGGCCAGGCCCATTTGTTTCATTGTTTCAGAAAAGTACTCTCTGAACACGACCTTGGAATGCATCCTTCTTTCACAGGAATTCGGAGGATGTATGAGGTGTATCCTTTGCTGCTGCAGATAGCCCACAATTCTTTGCGTCACTGTTAACAACCATCATTTAGCCTATTTGAAAAAATATAAAAAATAAATGGCGGTGTCGGCAAATGTACATACAAGCGAAGATGTGTTAAATAAGTAGTTGCATGCTTGTTTTTGTTTTAAACTTTGTTCTTCCTAATATCCTCCTCTTTTGTCTCTGTAACAGATATCTGTTGTACATAAGCCAGCTCCTTAAGCATTAACCAAAATAAAACAAGTAAATACATTTTATTTTCAAATTACATACAATTTTATTAATAATTTCATTCATTTGCTGAGAGCGCAACAAGGCTGCCGTGAACGTGTTGGCATAGCAACGATATACTTCCTGTTTCCTTTCCTGCGTGTGTGTCCTACGAAGGACGTCTCGTTTAATATTTATTGCACAGGCTACAACTGGCCAACAAATAAGTCTAAAAATAAATTATCCTTGATCCTTCTTGACTTATGATCCGCTCTTACTCACGACATGAAATTTATCTGTACTGTAGGCTACTGTTGGTAGCCATTAAAGAAAACGTATTTAGTTTCATATTTATGTTTAAATAGGCTATTATAATGTTATTTTTTAATTTCATCTATTTGATAATGAAAAGTGAACAGCATGAGTAAGATGCATCATAAGATGCCCAATATATCGGGAGACATGGAGCGGGTCAGACATGATTTTGACCACTTCATTAAGTTTTGTTTTGTAGAAAGCCTTTCTTAAAGTGAATTTCGTTTTGTAAAAAAATTTATCTTAATTTAAATCAATGTTTCATCAACCAATTGCCTAGATTTAATAAATAAGAAGCAAATAAAGTAGACAATATAATCATGGCGGGCGCGGGCACGATCACTGGCGCGTGAACCGGAGCGTGACTTATAGGCTATATGAACCGAGACTCAGTATAGTCTGCTTGCCTCACAGATATGAAAAATATATCCATAGAAAGCTTGACATGTCTACTTTTATGTAGTCAAATCGGTGTGGTTCTAAAAACAAAGTATGGTCACATCAAATAGGCCTACTGATTTTTTTAAAAACAAAGAAGAAATTGTTGTTGTTGCAGGGGCAGTATTTTATAATTAATTTATAATTGTTTTATATAATTATAAATAGGGTTAGGGTCTCAATAATTTGATAATAAACTTTACTGGTTACAAAAGACGAGGCTGAATTCCGATGTGTATAGATATAAGAAGTAGATGTAAGTATAAGTATATGTCTGATTTAAATGGTCAGGATATTTTATGCAATATATCAATAGCTTATTTAATTTAGGAGGTCACGTGACCCATACACGCAATGGTCGAAGGACTTTGATGCTCCATCTAAACCCTCTTTATTTAGTAATATAACAAACTTATAGTACTGACAGCCTTTATTTTCCTACTTGATATATTGCCAGCATTATGTATGGAAACAGAAAACAGGACTCTTCTCCGTCCACAACCCCCTCTGGGAAGAAAAAGATGAAGCTAGCGACTGAGGCTAATCTGTCTGACGCCATTGCGGATGCACTTTCAAAACAACAAATTTCGCTTGAAACTCCGATCGAGCTCCGCCAAGAATACGGTACGAGACTTGGTATCAAAAGTAGAAAAGTGAAGAAAGATCTGAATATGTGCACAACAGAGCAGCAAAGCCTCACCTTGAAAATCGCGGAGTTAGAGGACAGGTCTCGCCGTAATAATGTGCGTTCGTCAGGGCCGAGAAGGGGATGACCCAGTAGGCTTCCTTCAAAAGATGCTCCCCATCTGGATACCCGCGCTGAAGAATAAGGGGCCAATCGAGATTGACCGAGCGCACAGAATTTACGGCTCCAGTAAATCCCACACGTTGATCTTTCGGGTGCTATGTATCATATGCACACATATCAGGATAATCAATAAACTTTGGAATGTTCAGAACGCTTTTAGCATGCTGGACTGGGTTGTAAATCTCATCTCGGCTCCGACCGGTCTGCATAAGATGAGCCCACTTGACACCTTTGTTACCCTCTGAAGTAAAACAGAAAACTACAACTTCCCAACTTTGGAGACTTCAAAAGGAGCACCCCCCAGAGACTGACCAGATCACATTCCAATACACACCACACACACACACAGACACATACAGAAACACACAAACATACATTTTTGAATGTATATGTAAAATACAACTATGCCGAAATATATCCATCATGTATTTCGAGCGTATACCTGTTTCCTAGTGTTTAAATGAGTGTATTTGTGCTAGTGTGCATTTTAATGATGGAATTTTGTCTGTAAACCATAACTTCTTTTATATGCCTTTCTGATCTATCAAGTTTGATCTCTCCGTAAAGCTTCGGACTCAAGCTATTCACTGAGATATGTCACATAGCTGACAAATGCATTTTTCTATGTGTTTAATGATATTGTGAAGAAAGTACGCCATCTCGAAATCCGATCTGATAGTCATTAAGTATGCAAAGTCAGCTTGGAGACAAGACAAAGAAAGAGCTTGCCTGCCAACTTTGCATCAATGTCATTGGCTATTCCACCTCAAGGAGGTGTGTCGGCTTATCTGTCATAAAAAGGGAACACCGGATTCTCCTGGTGTGTTCTCCCTACGGCCCTGAATCATCCTTCGCCCACTCACGCACGTCTCTCCCAGACGTCACGGCGACCGCGGTGCCATCGCGCTCATCTTCGGGACCACACACAATATGTGTGTATATTCTTGTATATATATTTACACGTATAACCTCGTAGTTTGCATATATTAAAAACGTTATTCACGTTCAATTGTTCTGTTTGTTCTGTTTGTTCTTTCAACTGAAGACCAAGTCACTTTAACGTTTTTCGATCGTTTTATGCTTTGATGCTATAATAGGAATTTATTCTCATGGCCAGAGAATAACTCCGTTCCTAATATTCTATGAGAAGCAACGGTTTGCTGGACGAGCCGGTAGTTCCCATTCAGTCGGTCACGTTCGACGTACATCGGACAGACCGACGAATAGGAATCTCGCTAGAGAGGACAATCTACTTCGAGTGTAACTAAAACGAGCCAATGCACATTGGCATGCAATCATATGCATCAGCTGCTCGCCTCGCAGCGCGGGTATATAATGAGCAGCAGGTGCGTTGCATCTTCAGCTTTTCGCTTCGGAGCCGAACGGTGTTTGTTCCTGTTCTCTGCAAGCAAGTGTCTGCTAGAAGACGAGTCAAGCTTTTTGGTTGAACTTCTCTTTTTTTTCCGAGTGTGGGCGAACAGCACAGCAGCGGGGTCGAAGTCCTCTCTTTTTCTGTTTTTGTTTCGTTTGCCGTTTTTGAGCAAATAGCTGTTTGACAGCGTCAGAAGGCTGTTCTCACGGCCGGTATGGTGCGCTTTTGAGCGCTGAAAGCCGTTTTTTGTGTCGGCTTATCTGTCATAAAAAGGGAACACCGGATTCTCCTGGTGTGTTCTCCCTACGGCCCTGAATCATCCTTCGCCCACTCACGCACGTCTCTCCCAGACGTCACGGCGACCGCGGTGCCATCGCGCTCATCTTCGGGACCACACACAATATGTGTGTATATTCTTGTATATATATTTACACGTATAACCTCGTAGTTTGCATATATTAAAAACGTTATTCACGTTCAATTGTTCTGTTTGTTCTGTTTGTTCTTTCAACTGAAGACCAAGTCACTTTAACGTTTTTCGATCGTTTTATGCTTTGATGCTATAATAGGAATTTATTCTCATGGCCAGAGAATAACTCCGTTCCTAATATTCTATGAGAAGCAACGGTTTGCTGGACGAGCCGGTAGTTCCCATTCAGTCGGTCACGTTCGACGTACATCGGACAGACCGACGAATAGGAATCTCGCTAGAGAGGACAATCTACTTCGAGTGTAACTAAAACGAGCCAATGCACATTGGCATGCAATCATATGCATCAGCTGCTCGCCTCGCAGCGCGGGTATATAATGAGCAGCAGGTGCGTTGCATCTTCAGCTTTTCGCTTCGGAGCCGAACGGTGTTTGTTCCTGTTCTCTGCAAGCAAGTGTCTGCTAGAAGACGAGTCAAGCTTTTTGGTTGAACTTCTCTTTTTTTTCCGAGTGTGGGCGAACAGCACAGCAGCGGGGTCGAAGTCCTCTCTTTTTCTGTTTTTGTTTCGTTTGCCGTTTTTGAGCAAATAGCTGTTTGACAGCGTCAGAAGGCTGTTCTCACGGCCGGTATGGTGCGCTTTTGAGCGCTGAAAAGCCGTTTTTACGGCTGGTAAGAGTGAGCGCCTTCAAAGAGAGAGAGCACACGACAGGCTGCACACAATCCCTGTCTGTGTTGCGACGGCCGTTCTCCTGCGTGCTTCAGCACTTTTAAAAGAGTAAAGTCCCTGAAAGAGCTTACACAAGTAGATTCGCGTCTTTTTAAAGATGACATCCTACTTGTGTTTCTGGATGCGGTCGTTCCTGTCCTCACTGACGGCCACGATCACCATTTCACATGTCTGGGCGCGTGCTGAAATGATGTTCGTGGGTGTTCATGTTTTCAGATGAGAACATGATCACGTCGACACGCCGGTCGTGACTCTTCTTTCTCCGGGAAGCTTGAGTCCCCTCTGTTGTTGGCCAGCTGCCGCTTGTGTGTAAAAGCACAGCCGCGGGTCTGCCCGACACTCTGGGAGACCGTGGAGATCAACGAGAGCAAACCTCTCGCTCCTCTGCGTGTCGTGTGCCGTCGAGCTGCCGGGCTGCAGCGCGGGTTGTCACGGCAACCCAGCGCTCGCTCGGCGCTCTAGATGCGCGGTTCCCTTGCATAATCTCCATTGTAGCGCCCTCTCTGGTGCACCAGAAGAGGTCTACTTTGCTGATATGGTTTGGGTGACATGAGGTTGAGGGGTTCCTTCGGGGAACCAACCCCCTAGGGCCCCTCCCTCTCTAGCGCATTGCAAGCTGTGCAGTTTCTGGATTGGATTGCTGGTCCTTCTCATAGGGGAACCTAGCATTTCATTCAGAGCTCCAGCTGAGGGACAGATGTCGATTGCAGCATCGGAGAGAGTGCTGTTATGCTCTGGAAATGAGGGTGACGCTGCCCACTGTAATGGTGTGTGCTTATGCTGACTCAGATTCGGAGTTTACAGCCATGCTTTCCTGGGTCTTCCAGATGTGCATGGAAAACTTGGCAGTATGGGGGTATATTGGTGCCATAAATATGGAATGCCAAAAGTGCCAAAATCTGCATAAGTTTTTCCTCTCTCACTACCCTCTTGGATGGGGTGGCTGTACACAGACCACACCCACCCTGCATGTGAGGCCAAGGCACTCTTTTTGCATGAGGGTAGTTCTGTGCTGGGGTTGAGCTGCGCTTGTTGACTAACCGTGATCAAAGTCACGGCGCAGGCCCTCAGCCAGACAATGTCCACCTCAGTGGTCCAGAAGTGCCCCCTGGCTTACCTTGTGAGGTGCGAGAGGTTGTCAAGCTAAATGCTTTCTCAATGCTCCCATCTTACGAGGTGGCCTTTTCGGTGACACTGTCGAGGACTGAGCCCAGCGGTTCTCCTCAGTTAGTAGCGGATCGGGGAGCTTCCCATGACAAACCATTGAGTTCCTCTTGGGCCGCCCCTCAGTCTGCTCGTCGCCAAGGGTGTCGTCCCCTGCAAGAAACCATTGCGGGGAGATGATGCCTCCCGTCTCTGCAGCTGTTTAAGTGGTTGGTGAGAATCACCCCTGAGACGGGCGACCCAGAGATGGGTGGGGCTGCTCTTCCACCCCTGGAGGAGGGCCGGGTGGTAAATCCTTTTATTGGGTTTGTTTCTGTTCCGCCACTGACCCAAGAGGCAGCGGTACCCAAATTTAAAAGAGCAGTTCCTCCATTTCCAGGTCTGAAGAGGGTTGGAGAGCAGTGGGAGGAGAAAAACCTCACCACTCTCATCCCCCTCTTCTGTCGCCAGCGGACAGCAGCGAGCAGCGGGCAGCCAAAGCCTCGACTGCTCCCTCTGTCCATCCGTGGAACCAGGTAAGTGTTGCCTAGCACACTGTGACGCCGCTTCAGGCCGCCTCACAAAGAGAGCCCCCCGAGCTGCGTCCCTGTGTTCCACCTCGCTGCCCTGCTGCGGGTACGCCGGTGGTCCCTTTGGTCCCGCTTGTAAGGTCTCTGCGAGCCTGGTTAGCGCTCCTCAGTCTGTCTCGCTGGCTCCTTCGGACCATCAGGCTCGGCTATGCGATTCAGTTCGCCCGGCATCCCCCAAGTTCAGGGACGTCCTCTTCACTACAGTGAAAGATGTCATTGCCCCTGTCTTGCGTGCGGAGATCGCAGTCCTACTGGCGGAGGACGCGATAGAGCCGGTCCCTCCAGCCGATTTGAGGTCGGGGTTCTATAGCCCCTACTTCATTGTACCCAAGAAAAGCGGCGGGTTACAACCGATCTTGGACCTGCGAGTTTTGAATCGGAGCCTCCACAAGCTACCGTTCAAAATGCTCACGCAGAAACGCATTTTCGAGTGCATCCGTACCTGAGATTGGTTTGCAGCGATCGACCTGAAGGACGCGTACTTCCACGTTTCGATTCTTCCGCGACACAGGCCATTCCTGAGATTCGCGTTCGAAGGTCGAGCATATCAGTACAGAGTCCTACCCTTCGGGCTGGCCCTGTCTCCCCGCGTCTTCACGAAAGTCGTGGAGGGAGCGCTTGTTCCCATGAGAGAACAGGGTGTTCGCATTCTCAACTATCTAGACGACTGGCTCATTCTAGCACAGTCTCGGGATCGGTTGTGCGAACAAAGGGACTTGGTGTTCAGTCACCTCAGCCAGTTGGGTCTTCAGGTCAACTGGGAAAAGAGCAAACTCTCCCCTGTGCAGAGGATCTATTTTCTCGGTATGGAGCTGGATTCGGTCGAACAGATAGCACGCCTCACAGAGGAACGTGCTCAGTCTGTGTTGAACTGCCTGAATACGTTCAATGGCAGGACAGCGGTCCCACTGAAATTCTTTCAGAGGCTCCTGGGGCATATGGCGGCCGCGGCGGCAGTAACCCTGCTCGGTCTGCTTCATATGAGACTGCTTCAACACTGGCTTCACGGCCGAGTCCCGAGATGGGCGTGGCAACGCGGCGCGTTCCGGGTGCCAATCACTCAGGAGTGCCGCCAAGCCTTCAGTCGTGGTCGGACCCTTTGTTTCTCCGGGCAGGAGTGCCCCTAGAACAAGTGTCCCGGCATGCTGTGGTATTCACAGATGCTTCTGCCACCGGCTGGGGTGCCACGTACAACGGGCATGCAGTGTCAGGGGTTTGGACGGGACCCCATCTGCATTGGCACATCAATTGCCTCGAGTTGCTAGCAGTACGTCTTGCTCTGTGCCGCCTCAAAGGGCCGCTACGGGGCAAGCATGTACTGGTCCATACGGACAACACTGCGACCGTTGCGTACATCAACCGTCAAGGTGGTCTACGCTCCCGTCACATGTGGCAACTCGCCCGCCATCTCCTCCTCTGGAGTCAGAAGTGTCTGAGGTCGCTTCATGCCATTCTTGTCCCTGGTGTGCTCAGCCATGTGGCCGACGAGCTATCACGAGCTGAGCTGCCAGGAGAGTGGCGACTCCACCCCCAGGTGGTCCAGCTGATCTGGAGAGAGTTCGGAGAGGCTCAGGGAGACCTGTTTGCCTCACCGGAAACCTCCCACTGCCAGTTGTTTTACCCCCTGTCCGAGGGAACACTCGGGACAGACACAATGGCACTCAGCCGGCCCCGGGGCCTTCGCAAATATGCGTTTCCCCCAGTGAGCCTACTTGCACAGACCCTGTGCAAAGTCAGGGAGGACGAGGAGCAGGTCCTCTTAGTTGCGCCCTACTGGCCCAACCGGACCTGGTTCCCAGAACTCTCACTCCTCGCGACAGCCCTCCCTGGCCCATTCCTCTGAGGAAGGACCGCTTTCTCAGAGACGGGCACTCTTTGGCACCCACGTCCAGACCTCTGGAAACTCCATGTCTGGTCCCTGGACGGGACGCGGAGGTTCTAGGTGACTTACCCCCTGAGGTACTTAACACCATCACTTCGGCACGTGCACTGTCTACGAGACGTGCTTACGCCTCGAAGTGGAACCTGTTCGCCGAGTGGTGCTCTTCTCGCCGAGAAGACCCCCGAAGATGCTCGATCGGAGTCGTGCTTTCCTTCTTGCAGCAAGGGTTGGAGCGTAGGCTGTCCCCCTCCATCCTCAAAGTCCATACTGCTGCTATCTCCGCTTACCACGACCACATAGATGGCAAATCTGTTGGTCAGCACGACCTGGTCGTCAGGTTCCTTAGGGGGGCGAGACGGTTAAATCCTCCTCGTCCCCCCTCCATACCCTCTTGGGACCTCGCTCTGTTGCTAAGAGCACTTCAGATTGCTCCCTTTGAGCCTTTGCAATCGGCAGACTTAAAGATTCTGTCTATGAAGACTTTGCTGCTGGTTGCATTGGCCTCCATCAAGAGGGTAGGGGACCTGCAGTCATTTTCGGTCGACGAATCGTGCCTGGAGTTCGGGCCGGGTGATAGCCACGTGGTACTAAGACCCCGGCCTGGCTATGTGCCCAAGGTTCCTACCACTCCCTTCAGGGACCAGGTGGTGAGCCTGCAAGCGCTGCCCTCGGAGGAGGCAGACCCAGCCCTGGCTTTACTCTGTCCAGTTCGCGCTTTGCAACTGTACATAGACAGAACCTAAAGCCTCAGGACCTCAGACCAGCTCTTTGTCTGTTATGGAGGCCAGCAGAAGGGAAAGGCTGTCTCCAAGCAGAGGATGGCCCACTGGATAGTGGATGCCATCGCCCTGGCTTACCAAGCTCAGGGTGTGCCCTGCCCGCTCAGGTTGCATGCTCACTCCACGAGAGGTGTCGCATCCTCCTGGGCGCTGGCTCGTGGCGCCTCGCTGACAGACATTTGTAGAGCTGCGGGCTGGGCGACACCTAACACATTCGCTAGATACTATAGCCTTCGTGTCGAGCCGGTCTCCTCCCGTGTTCTCGCCACAGGTCAGAGGCATGGAGAGGCCCCGGCTTAGTGTCGGCTTGCTGCGCTACATGCGCTGCTTTTCTCCAGAGAGTCCCTACAAGGCAGACCCTGTCGAGTCCTCCGATATCCCTTCGGCAGCCGAAGTGGCGGAGCGTCTGGCGCCAGGCCTATACTCCGTTGTATCCTTGAGAACCGGGTTTAGGCTGGGTTCCATATGTGTGACCCTACGGGGATCCCATATGGTTGGTTCCACGGTTGCTCCTAAACGAAGCCTGTGTCTTTCCCTCTGGGAGAACCTACCCTTCATCGGGTTGGAGTCACCCCAGCTCTTCCATATGTAGCACAGCCCTGCAGGGTTAGTCCATATGTACTTCTCCACATAACTCCTTCGGGGAAGGATGTGGCTTCCGCAGCGTTCCTTTCCCAGCGGAAGGGTATGCTTTCCCAGCGTTATCCAATAGTCTCACTGAATGGGTTTTGGGGAACAGCAGTGATCGACTCTCTCTGTGTTAGCCCTGTCCCACCATCCTCAGGCAAGGGGGTTCAGGTGGCTTACAACAGAGCGCTGGAAGGGGGCAGCTCCTGTGGCGCTTTGGTAGGGATTCCTATTCGTCGGTCTGTCCGACGTACGTCGAACGTGACCGACTGAATGGGAACGTCTCGGTTACAAAGGTAACCCTCGTTCCCTGAAGGAGGGAACGGAGACGTACGTCCCGTCGCCACAGTCGCTGTACCCCGCTGATGCTGCCGCCTATCCGGTTCGGCTCCTCAGCGAAAAGCTGAAGATGCAACGCACCTGCTGCTCATTATATACCCGCGCTGCGAGGCGAGCAGCTGATGCATATGATTGCATGCCAATGTGCATTGGCTCGTTTTAGTTACACTCGAAGTAGATTGGCCTCTCTAGTGAGATTCCTATTCGTCGGTCTGTCCGACGTACGTCTAAATAATTATTGAACCTGAACCAATCATATATGTAATTAATTATAATTCATTGTAATTGATTCACAATATATGTTTAATTCCCCCTTGGGTCGGTATGTGCATAATAATTCATAAAACTTTATGAATTATTATATTCATATTCCACCCATAAATTGATTAATAATCGCTACATCGTTACAGCTATGTTACCAAGATCGGCAGGCGATTCTTCAGGGAGCCAGGGAAGTGATGAAAACTGAACCGATTCGTGACCAAGAGCACCTGCTGCGCTTTTTCGCCGACTACAGCGGGTTCACCTCCCGTAGACGACAGGCCTTTGGAAGTATTCAGAAGGAGCTGCATGCATTGGGAATTCCAAACTTCCTCATATACCCCGCCATTCTTCGCGTCAGTTTTGGTGGTAGCCAACACTCATTTGATTCCGTTAAAAAAGCAGAGGAATTCTTAGTGGAAGCTCGTAATACCCATACATTCGGTGCCAGACGTAAATTATCCTTTTATGGACCGCCGCTGCCTCCAGAGCCTATGGATGAGTAAAGCAAGTCCTCGGATGGGTTAGGAGTGAGTACTCTGTTTATGCTGTAAGGTGCAAGCAATGCAAGATCTGTTTTAGTGGATTTGAGTCCTGTTTTTTTTTTTTTTTTTTTTTTTATCTGGTTAAATAGGCCAAATATGTATACCCTGTTCATTTATAGTATACATAGTCTATTTGGCTGGCACAACTGTTTATTCTATGCACAATGTTGTTATACTACATGTTTCACGTTCAATGGAAGAGGGTGGTTGATGTTGATGTTCTGGTGAACAACGGTGGATGTTGCCACAGGCCCTTATAACGTGGGGGAATTTTGCGGTCTCTGATAGGGGGTATTTGTTCATGTTATTTTTATCAAATTTTTGCACTGTTTTGGTTTTATCACAGGTCAAGCAGATATACTTTGTTTTTGCAAAACATATTACTTTACTATTACATATTACACACCACTTTTTCAATAGATTATGGATAAATTCAAAATTATATCAATCAATATCAGAGGTCTTAATAGTCCAAACAAGAGAGCCAAATTCTTGATTTATCTGCGTAGGAAAGCAATTGATATTGCTCTATTTTCAGGAAACCCATCTAAAGTGATTTAAGATTGAGATAAGATTTTGAACGCAATTGGTTTACTGAAAGATCTCCACGGTGGCGTTTTAACATCTCTCTTTTACAGAATAACCAGTTCAATGAGGATTACAAGGCCGGCCTGTCTGAATTCCTCTCATTTAATATTGGTTCAGTTGAAGCCCCTATATTTGTCTGGGAAGCTACGAAAGGCTTTATCAAAGATTTCTCCATAGCTTTTGCCACTAATGTAAAAAATATGCAGAATCAGAGAATTGACCACTTAGAAAAAGAATGTCAATCAGCTGAAATGTTGCTTAAATCTTCTTATTCTCACTTGCTATTTGAGACACTTCAGACCCTTAAGACAGAACTGAATGACCTTCTGAGAAGGAAAGCTGAATTTGTGATTCACAGAACCAGACAGACCTATTATTTCAGTGGTGCTAGACCTAGCAAACTTTTAGCCCTAAGACTGAAGCAAAGTCAAGCGAAAGCCTACATTGACATAATTAAGCACCCATCTAAAGGACTGGTAAGGAACAGCAAAGAGATTAACTCTGCATTTTCCAACTTCTTTTCTAAACTCTATACTTCCGAACTCAATCCCACAAGTCCAAGCTGTACTACTTTTTTGCAATCTCTTATTTTACCTCGCCTTAGTCATGAAGAAGCTGAGCTTTTAGGATGACCAGTTACCTTGGAGGAACTAAAAAGGGCATTACAAGGTGCTAAGAAAGGCAAAGCGCCAGGATTAGATGGGATCCCGGCAGAGTTATTTCTTAAATACTTCGATTTACTTGGTCCTGTCTTCCTAACAGCCATCCACGCGGCAGTAGAGGTGGGCGCCTTTCACCCACAGATGAATACAGCACTTATATCGTTGATACCCAAAAAAGGGAAAGATCATTCAGACTGTGCAAATTACAGACCCATTATTTCGGATCTTCAAGTTTCATTCCCCCAGATACTGAAGGTATTTGGAAAGTTCAGTACGTTCTCCGGGTACAAAATCAATTGGGGTAAATCCTCTTTGCTTCCACTTAATAGTATGGCTAAGAAAGTTAAACTGCCTTGTAATATTCCTGTACAAACTTCAATCAGTTACTTAGGCATTGTTGTTCATTCATCTCTCCATGGTATACCAGATGCCAACTATCTAAAAATTCATGCCAGGGTCGAACAAGATCTCAGAAAATGGACCTCGATGCCACTATCATTACATGCTAGAATAGCTTGTGTTAAATTAATGTATTGCCGCGAATCAATTTTCTTAGCTCCATGATTCCGCTGCCTGCTCCTAAAATTTTTTGGCACAAACTCAATTCTACAATTCGTAAATTTATTTGGAACGGTAAACAACCCAGATTAAAATTTGAAACACTGCAGCGTGAAAAACATAATGGGGGATTAGCGCTTCCAAATTTTGAACTGTATCATAGGGCCTTTCAAATAAAATGCATTAAGGTTTGGCTTAACCCGCTCTCTAGGGTCTCTTGGCGAGAGATAGAAGAGAGCCAAGCAGGCAAATATAGGTTACAAGATATATTGTTCTCTGGGCTAAATAACAATCAATGTATGCAAGCTTTTGGTCCAATCATCGCCAATACGATAGTCAATTTTAAACTGATGGAAAAATTTATTAAATATTCACATAATTGGCACAACTACACTCCCATTTGGCATGATAATAAAATTTGTTCAGGAGGTGCACCATTTTTCTCCAGAGACTGGATGCAGAAGGGCATTTATACGCTGAAAGATATTTCAGGTCCTAAATGCATGTTACGTTTTCAAGAACTGTGTGAGCGGTATGGAACAGAACCCTCTTCTCTGTTTTTATATTTGCGCTTAAGGTCGGCCATGAAGGCCTATGGGGTGCCCTGGGGGGAAACGCTTCCCAAACATCCGATCATTGCTTGGTTTGATTTGTCCTCTTCTAGTCACTTCACCTCGTGGAAGTACAGGAAGGCATTAGAGGCTACAGCAAGTCGTTTAGCTATACAGCATACATGGGAAAGAGACTGTGAACAAGAGGAAGGTATTATGGATTGGGAAAGAGTGTGGCAGAACATTTTTACTTCATCTAGAAATCCCAATCACCAATCAGGGAGGGTGGGTAGATTGGTATGTTTTCATACTTTTGTCTGTTGTAAAAAAAATAAAAAATGCAATAAAAAAAGAAAAAGAAAAAAAAAAGAAAGAAATATGTAAAAGAAAAAGAAAAAATGGGGATAATCAATAAAATTTTTTTTAAAAAAAATAGCTTATTTAATTTATGCGTAGCTTATAAAAAGCAGATAGGCTATTTAGGTTACAGATTTTGCTACTTTTGTTAACGCATATTTCTCATTTGAAACATTCCGAAATTAAAAGTCTGTTCCTGAAACTTTTAATGGGAGATGGAGAAAATGTTCGTGGAGTGTCTCGTTCTTTTCCAAATTAGCCGTCCAAGCATGTGGAAAAGGATACAATCGAATCATGAGTTAAGTTAAGGTAAGAAAAACACAAACGTGTTACAAAGTGTCTTTACACGTAAACAACACGTTGGGAAGACGATCGGTTGCTCGCACTTCCGACCAGTCGCCATAGGAACGCGTTAACAACACGTAAGCATGTGTAGGAACGTGTTACATGAAATAAATATATGATGTTATTTCGCTAGGTGGCGACAAGTGTCTGATAAAATGTATTTTATGTATCATTGTATCATTTATTCAAGAGATCAGTTCAAAAACTCAAGGCTGTGGAAATATAGTCTGTTGTTTATCCTTTTGATATTTTTAATTTTAAAAAGTGACTGTCTATCGTGTTCTGATCTAGCCCCTTACATTTCCCTTCATTTGTAAAATTCAAAATTCACCTCTGCAATTCTTCAATTCATGACACATTAAAAAAAAGTCTAATAGAAATGTATAGAAAATATGCTTGACACTTGACAGTTTATGGCAACTAGTTCAACCATTTTGCATTAAATGACTCATGCAAGGAACTAATGTTTTGAGGGGTAAAACTATTCATCAGGGAACAAATATCATATTTAATCTACATGACAATTGATGAATTAGGAAACAGCAGACACATAATCAATTGCATGAGTGTACCAAAGCATTTTCAATTTTTTTCAAGAGAATCAAATGAAATTGCTTTTATGATGTAGCCTACACAAGACTAGTATGTATTTTTCATGTCTGATAATAAAATAAAAACACAGCAACACACTTCTACAGAATGTAAAGTATAAGTTATATAGACAATATATTTTCTAAAAGGCATGCCTCAATATTGACTTTTGAGCTCGGGTAGGCTACATAGCCTACCTTTAATCAACCAAATCAATCCTAGTTTTTATTTGTGTGTGTAGACATAATTTTACAGATAATTAAAGATAATTTTGTCACCAAATCTCAATCAACTGAGATGAAGGAAAGAGGGTAAGAGCAACTGTCCACTAAAGGAATTGTAATGTTAAACTTTTATTCAAAAACATTTTAAAGGCTCTCCTGAGGCTTCACATGATATCACCTGAATATTCTGTTAATTTCATGGGAAAAAGGATAAAGAGACTCTGATGATATACCATATAGGCAATTACAATAATTAACAATTTATTAATTTAGAGTGTCTTGCATGGACTGTGAACATTGTACAGCAGGCAATAAAATAACAATAAAAACAAGTTAGAATGATAATATAGGTCAAATTAAGAATATAGAATGTCTGTGCAGTCTGCTTTTTGAAAGTTAAACAATGGAGGAGCACATGGATTCAGGAAAGAAATATGTTTGTGTTAGTGTTGTTTTAGATGTGTATTGCCTGTAATGTCCAGGATTTAGTATTTAGGTGTAAAATATCTTTATTTAGTGCACTGTAAAAAATAAAAAGTTGACTTAACTTAAAATTTCAAGGCAACTCGCTGCACAGCTTTTTTGAGTTTACTCAACTTTGGTCCAAATTGTTTACTCAACTTAAATCACTGAGTGAAGTCAAAGGACTCTTTTTTGTTCAGCTAACACAGTTTTTTTAATTGAAAAGACTTGTAATTCATTTTTGAGGTGTCTCAATAAATTATGTTATGTTAACTTTATTCTGTGAGTTTTATGGACTAAGATGTTGTGTTCTAGGTAGCATTTACAAAATGTTATAAAATAAAACTAATTGCAGGCTTCAAATTGTTTGTATTTATTTCAATATTCAGAATAATAAAGTCAAATAATAGACATCCTTCCTAACAAGGAAGAAAAAAAAAAAGTCAACAAAATAAAAATAAAGAAATCCTGGGAAAATGTCAAAAAAAAAAAAAAAAAAAAAAAAAAAAAAAACCTGAAGATAACTGAAGTATCACTTAACTTGTAAAGGCTTTGACTCCATTTCTTAGAATTCTTAAAACACCAACAAACGTACAATAAAGAGTTTTTAGAACTGCAACTTTGCAGTTCAAACACTGGATGGTCTGCCCACCTTTCAACAACTGTAACTGTGACTGTCAACAATGTCAAAATATTCTTTAAAAAAATTCACTGCAAACAGCATTAAAATTTTTCAAACTAAAAAAAAAAAAAAAAAATACAAATACAAATGAAATTCAAATAAAACATACAAATAAAATAAAAAAGAATCTGAAAAGAGGAAAAATAAACGTACAAACAAAATTAAATAAATGACATTGTAAGACATTCACATTTCAACGGTTTAGCAATCCCTTTGATTATTTAACATTTCAACATTAAGATGCTATTTAATTAAAAAGATGCTCACAACAAAATATCACCCTTCCCAGCTAGTTTAGTTTTCTGAGACTGTACAGTTGCAGAGCAGAACGTGCCCATTTTCAGAACACCAAAACAACAAAAATAATGACATCAAACGGTCTTGAAATTTTCCAAACAGTTCAACAATTCACAGTTCAAAAATCCTTTCGTATGAGGCTGCTTTGGGCCACCAATTGACTTCTATACCTGTCAATGGTGGCCCAAAGCAGCCTGGTTACAAACTTTCTTCAGAATATCTTCCTTTGTTTGCAACAAAACAAAGAAACTTATACCAGCTTGGAAGAACTTGAGGGTGAGTAAATTATGACAGAATTTAGATTTTTCAGTGAACTATCCCTCCAAGATGATATCTAATATCTGTTCAACTTCAGAGTACACACAAGATTTCAATGTTCACAGCATGAGTTTTGTTTTTAAGGACTGTACCCTTGCAGAGCAATGTGTGCCCATTTCCATGAACACCTTTTCGATTACCTCAAAAGAATATCTGATTTCTTTTGGGTACTCAAAGTCCAAGGCGTAGATAAGGCCAAACAGGTATGCAACAGCAGATAGTAGGTCAGAAATGTCTTTCAGAACTGCCGCCTCTTCCAAAACAACAGTAAAGTTTGTAAAGGTAGGCAGTGCGCTAGGGGCGACATCATCTTCAATTACAGCAAGGATTCCCATTTTCATCCCTCTGGTCTGTCTGTCTGGTGGAGATGTGTCCTAATGAAACAACAAATACATCATTATCAGCTGATTTCAGGTTTTATATTCTCTAGTGGTTGTAATGTAACAGTTTGAGATAATAAACATAATAAAAGGTTGCATATTCTTTTAATAATGCTAATTTTTATTTAATTGCATAATTTATCATTTACAGAATGCAAGTGAATGATTACAGTCAGTGAGGCTGTCATAAATCAATGATCATAAAGAACAGTGTATTGAATTATACTGATTAATGCTAAATTCTATGGAGTCAAATTAATGCCTTAAAGTTTTGCACAAAAATAAAGTTTTGCAAAACAAAAAAAAAAAAGAATTGAGCAATAAAAAAAAAAATGTTTTGCAAACAATAATAAAGAATTGCAAAGGAAAAATAAAGTATTGAGCAGGAAAAAATAAGTTTTGCAAAAAAAAATAAATTGCAAAATAAAATAACGTAGTGCAAAAATAAAAATATAATCAATTACAAAAGTCAAAGACAGCTGTAATCCTATTTTATCTTTGCCACATATTTTTCATGCTCAAACCTACTAAATCATTTGCAACGCTCATTTTATTCTGCTTTTTAGTCAAGCGTGCGCTCACGATACCGGTTTTCCTTTACGCTGCACTTTTCTGTGCGGATCTCTTTATGGCACTGGTTTGACGTGGGGGTGGAGTCAAGAAACGGGGGCACGCCCCCGCGAAACACGTCATCGGCAGGAGACGCAGATCGGAACAGAACAGATCAAGCATTAATTTGACTCCATACATTTATTATAATCTGAAAACCACGCCCACCGGGGGAAAAACAATCCAACCGTCTCCAGGCTGCCTTCTTGTCTTTTCTGACTCATTACAAAAAACAGAACAATGCCTAAAAGCTGCTGTGTGACAAGGTGTACAACTAACAAGCTAAAAAAAAACAGAAATAAGTTTTTATAAGCTGTCGACCCCAAAAAACGAATGTTTAAGGACACAAAATTGGATACAGGCAGTGAGACAGAGCGCAACGGGTCATATTACCATAAGAAATGCATTGGAGGGGGTCGTAATCGGTGACAACATATGCTAAACAAACCAACAAAAACAAACCATTCATTATTTTTTAACCATGTCAAAGAATTATTTCACCTGTCGCCGATTACGTTCCCCTCCAATGCATTTCGTGGGGCGTGCCCCCGTTTCTTGACTCCACCCCCACTTCAAACCAGTGCCATAAAGAGATCCGCACAGAAAAGTGCAGCGTAAAGGAAAACCGGTATCGTGAGCGCACGCTTGACTGAAACGCAGAATAAAATGAGCGTTGCAAATGATTTAGTAGGTTTGAGCATGAAAAATGTGGCAAAGATACAACTGTCATTGATTTTTGTAATTGATTATATTTTTATTTTTGCACTACTTTATTTTATTTTGCAATTTATTTTTGTTTGCAAAACTTATTTTTTTTCCGCTCAATACTTTATTTTTCCTTTGCAATTCTTTATTTTTGTTTGCAAAACATTTTTTTATTGCTCAATTCTTTTTTGTGTTTTGCAAAACTTTATTTTTGTGCAAAACTTTAAGGCATTAATTTGACTCCATAAAATTCAATCATCCTAAAATAAATGAAATCAAATCAGAATCAATTTGCTCACAATGCAAAGATTTACTACCCTTTTCCACTAAACAAAGTCATGTCCAGAAGAAGTATTTTCAATATCTTTGTCACTAAAGTCGTACGTTGAAAAGATGTCCACTGAGGAGCCAGAATTTTCAGACACTTCACTGAGCCACTTGTGCTGACCTTTGTAGACTATTTTTATTTTTTTTATTTTTACATGTAAAATAAAATGAAATAAATACATTTACAGGAACAAAACTCTTAAATAGAACACTTTTATGGATTCGAAAATGGTAAAACTGAAATCTAGGGGAGTTGGAAAATGAGCCTATTTTCAAAAAACTGGAGTGTTCCTTTAATAGCACGGCCATTCAAAACCCGAGGATCTAACATGTACATGCAAAGCTATCAATGACAATCAATTTGGGCGGGAATTAATGTAAACACAGATATCGGATACAAATCATGTCTAAAGGGAATGTAAACACTGGCGAAAAAATAAGATATCGATAAAGATCGGATCTGTGCATTAAGACTTGCAGTGTAAATGCAGCCATATAAACACAGATCATTGTTCACTGAGGATTTTGCTGTGCATGTTGAACATTTCAGCATTTATCCAAACAGAGTTTTGTACCTTTAAATGCAATTGTGGCGAGGGGGGCGTGGTTTAGCGGGGTCTGCAACAGGAGGGAGTGTCTGGGGATGTGCGGTGATTGAACGGGTTGAATGTAAATCACGAACACCTGTTTCTCGTTCCAGTAATTGGCGTGGAGACAGGATAAAACGCCAGGAGAAGCAGGAGCGTGTGAGAGAGAGAGGGACTGCTGACAGTCGGACTGAGTGAGCTGTGCTCGTTTCGTGGAGTGAAGCCCGTCCTTGGATGTGGAATTATTGAGTGTGCGTTGCACCGTCTTTTTGTTTATGTGTTTGATATTTTTCTCTGGTGAGAATAAAGACTGTCAGCAGCCCAAAGCGATCCCTGTCCTCTTCCTTCCTTCGATACAAGAACTTCTATTACACTGGTGCCGAAACCCGGGAAGGAAGACGGAAGCCGCCGCCATGCAGGCAACCTCCGCCGCGGGAACGCCGTTTGCGGACATCATCTCATCCCTCGCGGCCCTTCATCAAGAACAACATCGGGCCCTGCTAGATCTCAGGAACGATCAGGAGCGCCGCTTCGAGGCGATCGTACAGGGCCAACAGGAGGACCGCGAGAGGTTCCGGAGCTGGATAGACCGGGAGGTTCCCGCGGAGACCAGCGTGGCAGCTGCTGGATCCTTCCAGCTGCCACTACAGAAGATGGGCCCGCAAGACGACCCGGAGGCCTTCCTGGACCTGTTTGAGAAGTCGGCTGAGGTGTCAGGTTGGCCCCGGGACCAGTGGCCCATGCGGCTCGTCCCGCTGCTTTCGGGCGAGTCGCAGGTGGCAGCACAGCAGCTGCCCATCCAGAACCTCCTGGTCTTCAACGACCTCAAGAGGGCCATCCTACAGCGGGTCGGCCGCTCCCCCGAGCAGCATCGTCAGCGTTTCCGGTCTCTGGAGCTGGGGGAGGCGGGCCGGCCCTTCGTGTTGGCCCAACAGCTCCGGGACTCGTGCCGCAAATGGCTGATGGCCGACGGAGGCGACGTGGAGCAGATGATCGATCGTGTGGTGCTGGAACAGTTCACCACTCGGCTCCCGAAGAAGACCGCCGAGTGGGTCCAGTGCCACCGGCCCACGTCGCTGGATTCGGCCATCCAATTGGCGGAGGACCACCTGGTGGCGTGCCCAGGGGTCGGCGAACCCCTGCCATCTGTCTCTCTCTCTCCCTCTCTTCCTCCCCTCTCTCTCTCCAGACCTGTACCTCTACCTAGGTCCCGTCCGCCCGGCCCGCCTCGTGTTCCGCCCCGGGGGCGGGGTGGAACGGATCATCGGCCGTTCGTGGCGCCGAGAGGCCCGCCCAGGGGGGCGGGACTGGCCACCGCCGGGCTGGACCCCGCGCCTCCTTCTCCCCTCTCTCCACGTCTTCATTCGGCCCGTTCTCCGCCACTGGAGCGGCGGGCAGGTCTGGGCCGGCCTGTTGGCGTTGCGGGGACCCGGATCATTTCATAGACCGGTGTCCAGTGATGGAGGTGGGGACATTGATCCGGGTCCCGGACGATCTGCAGGTCGCCCCCGGTCAAGCTGGTCAGTACCAGATACCAGTGAGTATCAAGGGGGGTACATATCAGGCTTTGGTGGACTCGGGTTGTAACCAAACCTCCGTGCATCAAAGCCTGATTTCATCCGGGGCATTGGATACAGGCCGCGTGGTTAAGGTACGGTGTGTGCACGGGGATATCGCGAGTTATCCGTTGGTGTCAGTCGGGATTCTATTTAGGGGTCAAAAGCATAGTGTGGAGGTGGCAGTTAATCCGCACCTCCGGCACCCGATAATTTTGGGGACGAATTGGCCCGCATTTAATAAATTATTGGGACATTTATGCTCGGGTGCCTCTTGGAGTAAATGTACGCGGGGAAGGGAAGTGCGAGTGCAGGCGGGGGAGACTGACCGGGGACCAGTGGTGACTGCCTCAGGGGAACAGAGCGGGATCGGGAGACTGATTCTCTCGGACCGTGATGATTTTCCCCTGGAGCAGTCTCACGATGACACGCTGAAAAATGCGTTTGAGAGGGTCAGTACGATTGACGGTCAGCCTCTCCAGCCTGGACGACCACTAACTTATCCCTATTTTGCGATTATTAAAGATAGGTTGTATCGAGTGACCCAAGACACTCAATCAAAAGAAGATACAACCCAGTTGTTAGTACCAAAGAGCCGCAGGGAAATGCTTTTCCATGCGGCTCACTCTAACCCAATGGCTGGACACCTAGGACAAACAGCGACACTAAATCGCCTCATGACCCGATTCTTTTGGCCGGGCATTCACGAGAACGTGCGCAGGTGGTGCGCGTCTTGTCGTGAATGTCAGCTGGTAAATCCTCCGGCCACTCCAAAAGCGCCTTTGCGCCCCCTTCCATTAATGCAGGTCCCCTTCGAACGAATTGGCATGGACCTCATCGGGCCATTAGAGCGATCAGCGAGAGGGCATCGTTTTGCATTGGTCATTGTGGATTATGCAACACGATATCCAGAAGCAGTGGCTCTCCGCAACATTTCCGCTAAGAGTGTTGCGGACGCCCTCTTCAGTTTAATCTCCCGAGTGGGGATTCCGAAAGAAATCCTCACTGATCAAGGCACGGCGTTTATGTCACGTACGCTACGCGAACTGTACGAATTGTTGGGCATTAAATCGATTCGAACCAGCGTCTTTCACCCACAAACGGACGGGCTGGTCGAACGTTTTAATCGCACGCTTAAATCCATGATTCGTAAGTTCGTTCAAGAAGACGCCAAAAATTGGGATAAATGGTTGGAACCCCTGTTGTTCGCTGTGCGAGAGGTCCCGCAAGCCTCCACGGGGTTTTCCCCCTTCGAGCTTCTCTTTGGGCGCCACCCCCGCGGGGTGTTGGATGTCCTAAGAGAGTCTTGGGAGGACGGACCGTCTCAATCGAAAAATGAAATTCAGTATGTGCTGGACTTGAGAACAAAACTCCACACTTTGGGGCGGCTATCTATGGAGAATTTGTTACAAACCCAGGACAGACAGTGCCGGTTGTATAACAGGGGAACTAATCTGCGTAAATTTGCACCGGGAGAGAAAGTGCTCGTATTACTCCCCACATCAAGCTCAAAATTACTGGCGAAGTGGCAAGGACCATTTGAGGTCACACGGCGAGTTGGTGATCTCGATTATGAAGTAATACGGTCCGATAGGAGAGGGGCACGTCAAATTTATCACCTCAACCTCCTGAAAAAGTGGAGTGAGGCGGAATCAGTGATGCTGGCGACGGTGATTAGCGGGGAGGATGATCTCGGGCCAGAGGCGAATGTAAAAAAACAATCCCTCGCTCTGGCCCCGGGGGGAGATCACCTTTCGCCCTCACAGCTCACTGATGTTTCCAAATTACAGGCGGAATTTGCCGACGTGTTCTCTCCCCTACCGGGCCGTACTGACCTCATTCAGCACCACATCGAGACAGAGCCGGGCGTGGTGATTCGCAGCCGGCCGTATAGGTTACCTGAACACAAAAAAAAAGTGGTTCAGGCAGAATTAGAGGCAATGCTTGAAATGGGGGTAATAGAGGAATCCAGCAGTAACTGGGCGAGCCCGATAGTTTTGGTCCCCAAAACAGACGGCTCAGTGCGGTTCTGTGTGGATTATCGCAAGGTGAATGCAGTGTCGAAATTCGACGCGTATCCAATGCCGCGTGTGGACGAATTGCTTGACCGGCTCGGTACAGCTCGCTTTTATTCGACACTGGACTTAACAAAAGGGTATTGGCAGATCCCCTTGTCTCCATTATCCAAAGAAAAGACCGCTTTCACGACGCCGTTTGGATTACACCAATTCGTGACCCTTCCGTTCGGGCTGTTCGGGGCACCGGCGACCTTTCAGCGACTCATGGACAAGATCTTACGGCCCCATGCTGCGTATGCGGCTGCCTATCTGGATGACATTATTATTTTTAGTAATGATTGGCAGCGGCATATGCAGCATTTGAGGGCTGTCCTGAGATCGCTGAGAGGGGCTGGGCTCACGGCCAACCCGAAGAAGTGCGCAATTGGGCGCGTGGAAGTAAGGTATCTGGGCTTCCACTTGGGATATGGACAGGTGCGTCCCCAAATTGATAAGACAGCAGCGGTTGCAACCTGTCCGCGTCCCAAGACCAAAAAGGAGGTAAGACAGTTCCTCGGGCTGGTGGGATATTACAGAAGGTTTGTTCCTAATTATTCGGACCTCACCAGCCCGTTGACTGATCTGACTAAAAAGGATGCACCAGATACGGTCCAGTGGACGGAGCTGTGCCAGCAGGCCTTCACCCAGGTGAAGGCTGCTTTATGTGGCGGGCCGTTACTTCATTCCCCTGATTTCTCTCTCCCCTTTTTGTTGCAGACAGACGCGTCGGACAGAGGGCTGGGTGCGGTCCTGTCCCAGGAGATAGAGGGTGAGGAGCGGCCGGTGCTGTACATTAGCCGCAAGCTCTCTAAGAGAGAGGCTAAGTACAGCACCGTGGAGAAAGAGTGTTTAGCCATCAGGTGGGCCGTCCTCACCCTCCGCTATTATCTCCTGGGGCGGGAATTCACCCTCTGTTCAGACCATGCCCCTCTGCAGTGGCTCCACCGCATGAAGGACACCAACGCGCGGATCACTCGTTGGTATCTTGCTTTACAGCCTTTTAAATTCAAAGTGATCCACAGGCCGGGTGTTCAGATGGCTGTGGCCGACTTCCTCTCCAGAAATGGGGGGGGGGGGGGGGGCTGCAGGCCGGACGGCTCCCCGGCCTGAGTCGGGCGGTGGGGGTATGTGGCGAGGGGGGCGTGGTTTAGCGGGGTCTGCAACAGGAGGGAGTGTCTGGGGATGTGCGGTGATTGAACGGGTTGAATGTAAATCACGAACACCTGTTTCTCGTTCCAGTAATTGGCGTGGAGACAGGATAAAACGCCAGGAGAAGCAGGAGCGTGTGAGAGAGAGAGGGACTGCTGACAGTCGGACTGAGTGAGCTGTGCTCGTTTCGTGGAGTGAAGCCCGTCCTTGGATGTGGAATTATTGAGTGTGCGTTGCACCGTCTTTTTGTTTATGTGTTTGATATTTTTCTCTGGTGAGAATAAAGACTGTCAGCAGCCCAAAGCCGATCCCTGTCCTCTTCCTTCCTTCGATACAAGAACTTCTATTACAGCAATTATTTAATTTTATTTTAAATATAAACATTAAAAAAATAGTCTGCAAAAGAGAAGCACAAGTGGCTCAGTGGGAAACAGTGACTTTTGTGACAAAGATTTTGAAAAGTTGTCTTCTAGACATGACTGTTCAGTAGGTCATTTCTCCTAAGGTTGAGTGGCAATATGTTGTCAAGACTTTCTATCTGCAGAAGAATTAATGAAACGTACTCACCAGACATTTTCTGAACAGTGCAGAAGGATCTTCACGAAGAAACAAAGGGAGACCTTCCAGAACTGTTTGCTTTATTTGATTCACAATGTTTGAGGTCTGAAAAATGAGTAACACACAAATAATTGATAAAGATATGTCATGTCACATTGTGTGCCAAAGCACAGGACCTTGAGTTTACATGTATACTTAATTTGTAAAGCAATAAACATCTACTAATGAACCAATGAATTGATTCCTTTAAAGGAACACTCCACTTTTTTTGAAAATAGGCTCATTTTCCAACTCTCCTAGAGTTAAACAGTTGAGTTTTACCGTTTTCGAATCCATTCAGCCGATCTCCGGTTCTGGCGGTACCACTTTTAGCATAGCTTAGCATAGTTCATTGAATCTGATTAGACCGTTAGCATCGCGCTTAAAAATCACCAAAGAGTTTCGATATTTTTCCTATTTAAAACTTGACTCTTCTGTAGTTAAATTGTGTACTAAGACCGACGGAAAATGAAAAGTTGCGATTTTCTAGGCTGATATGGCTAGGAACTATATTCTCATTCCGGCGTAATAATCAAGGAACTTTGCTGCCGTATCATGGCTGCAGCAGGCGCAATGATATTACGCAGCGTCTCTCACAAACGTCTCCATGGTTGCAAGGCACGTTCCCTGTGCAAGCAGGGGCTCACGGGCGCTGCGTAATATCATTGCACTGCTGCAGCCATGGAACGGCAGCAAAGTTCCTTGATTATTACGCCAGAATGAGAGTATAGTTCCTAGCCATATCAGCCTAGAAAATCACAACTTTTTATTTTCTGTCGGTCTTAGTACACGATTTAACTACAGAAGAGTCAAGTTTTAAATAGGAAAAATATCTAAACTCTTTGGTCATTTTTAAGCGCGATGCTAACGGTCTAATCAGATTCAATGAACTATGCTAAGCTATGCTAAAAGTGGTACCGCCAGAACCGGAGATCGGCTGAATGGATTCGAAAATGGTAAATCTCAACTGTTTAACTCTAGGGGAGTTGGAAAATGAGCCTATTTTCAAAAAAAGTGGAGTGTTCCTTTAAAAAAGCTATTTAGTAAATTCTTTCAATCTTTGTAGCAATGTTATTCTAAATTCAGCATTTACTTTCCATCAGACCATGTTCACTTGAGAAATACACAATCAGTTTCCTCCTGAAAACAGTGAAACAATGCCATTTTCTGCAAATAAAATGAAAGGGCTCTGATAAATCATACAGTTTAGAGGTTACACATGGTTTTCATTAATATATTACCTGTTGATCAAGCTTGTTAAGAAGATCTTCCATCTCTTTTCCGAAAGCCCCCTGTCTTGCTCTATACAACTTCAGAAGTTGTGGTGTATGTTGGTGTAACGATGATCTGAATGTATCAAGGAGGTCCACATTGGTAATCCGCTTGAACTCATTACCTATCTGATGAGAGAAAAAAACAGGTTTCAGCTATAAAATTGTTCAACAAACATAAAACATCACAAAATTAACCTCAATTATAAAGACCACTACAGCTAAATACTTCCTGTTATGACTACTACTTTTACCTCATTTGGAAGAAACAGGGCAGGCCATCGTTCCAGCACCTCAGAAACCATTGGCACTACTTCCACAATCTCTTTTCGCCGAAGTGAAAATGTCACGCTCATTTTCTGACTGACAAGGTTCTCATTTTTAGTCCTCTTCTTTAGTTCCTCTACCAATATGAGTCTTTCCTCCTCTAGAGTATCATCAGACTGGCCTGAAGGATGATCCGGTAAGTAATTAACCTCTCCTCGTTTTGCCTTTTTCAGAGTTCTCTTGTCTTCACCATCTCCCCCTCCTCTTTTCCTGTTGATACTAACTTCGTGGCAACCAGCTGATCGCAGTTTTGACCTGTAATTGCCAAGTTTGTATTTTAGGCTCATGTTCCACCCATCAAATCCTTTGCCCGTACCTGGCTCTGTAAGGCAGGGATGCTTCAACACAAGTGCAGAAGCAACAGTTTCAATTTCCTCTGGGTGTGGGTATGCTTTAAGAGCAAATATTGCCTCTGCAATTTTCTCCAAGATGTGTGACTTCATTTCTCTTGGTACACTTAAAGTCTTGTTTGTTTGTTCATAAACCTCATTTGCTTTGCGAAGCCTCAACTCAACATCATAAGAGAAAGTAGGAATTGGAAAAGGTGACGGCCACTGCAATGTACTTCTCATATGGCTCTGAACGATGGTTGAGGGGCTCTGGGAGGAAGACGTTGACAAACTGGCAGTATCCAGAGAGGAAACAGATTGGGTATCAGACAGCTGAAGCACAGATAAATCTTTTTCCCAAACAATTTTTAACACAGCCCTCTCAGCAGGCAGCTCAGAAATGTCTGTTAAATTGCACAGTTCATTTCCAAATTCAGGGTCCTCATCTTGTATCAGAAATCTTCCTGAATCTCCAAATTAAATCGCCATCACCTGCTTTCAAATGGAGCGGCATTTAATAGACAGAACCGTAGATCACTGACAAGCCACGCAATATCACGTTCATATCGCAGATGAATCGCCTTCGATAATGAACGCGATATTGCGTGGCTTTTCAGTGATCTACGGCTCTATTAAATGCCGCTCCATTTGAAAGCAGGTGATGGCGATTTAGCGGTAATCAGGGAACCGGCTTTACTGACGAAATGCGCGTGACAATCTCATGCGATATATCGTGCAGCCCTAATTATAACTTTGCAAGTTATGCAAAAAAATGACCACATCCAAGTAACTTTTGAATTGTTTACAAGAATGGTTTACAAAACTTGCTTACCTTTTAATGTAGAAGAAAGACTTTGAGAGATACCAGGAGCTTTCCTGCTACTTGATATGCTTGCAATGGATTGAGATCATTCAAAGATTCAGGATCCAGAATCACTACATCTGGATGTATGTTTTCCACAAGCTCGAAGGACCTGTAATGTTCCAAATACCAAGATGAAAGTTTGTCAGAAATAAATGACACACTGTTGTCAACAACCATAATGCTGACAATCCTATAAAATTCTGGCAAACCACTGCACTGCCCAGCCGAAATGATCATGTCCTTAACATATCGAACTCCTTGTAGGCATATATCAGAGCTTAAAGAAACGGTTTTCTGTTGAGGATACTTTTTTGTGACTGCTGCCCTCAGTGTTGCATCAAATGAACATGTCTCAACCACTTTAAGTTTCTCAACATATAACTGTGGCTTGAAGAGAGAGTGTCCATCTAGAAAATAAGCAAACATTTGCTGATGCTTTGTTGCAAGTGATAGAAGCACATTGTTGAAATTGTGTATATCGTGCACAACTTTTAAAAAAAAGCTGTGCTTTGCCTCGAATCTAATCGTCCACAATTCCACTAACGGCCCAAAGCAGTGGATCAGGTGTGGATAATGATCGACAAAGTGATGTTTTGGTCGTATGCTGAAATCAGGAAAAGTCTCTGTAAGTAATTTACGATGTTCTGCTATTTTACTCTCCAAATAGCACAATGTCTCATCTGAGAACTTTGTAGATACAACCAATTCTACAATGTCTTTGAGGTCCATCAAAATCTCCCATGCAGGGTCATTTTCTGGGATATGGCTGCCAATCATGAGAGGGAGTAATCGCAACAGTGTCCAATTTTCGTGTCCGTTGCCACCGATTGTTCCTTTTGCAAAGCTTGATTTGGGAATTTTCTGTGGTTTATTCACACGATCTGCATACTTGTAAGGAAATGACTTGATACAACCGTTTAGTTCGTCAAATGATATAAATCCTTTTGAAATCAAGTCCTTCAGACAGAGAGATAATTCAAGAGGGAAGATCCCTTCAAAAAAGTCATGTAAAACATCTGCAGGAAATCCTGTAATTGGGTGAAAGTATGATAAGTGCTTGCTCAGAGCACACTCCTTTTTCACACCATTCAAACTACGTAGCTGGATATCATTCTGAAGTTCCTTCAGCAGAGAGTCGTGTTGTTCTGGAGTTCTTAACTGGAAATCTTCAGGCTCAGTGCTGGCAATTTGTTTGTGACTTATTAGGCAGAATCGGCAAAAGTTGTCAACAATGAAGCTTTCTTGAAAGCCTGCAAGGCCGTGCGCTCCAAGGTTATCGGCACAGACACAAAAAACAGTTCCTTTCACATACTGCTGTAGAGCTGGAACAAATATCCCCACCTGTTCCAGTGTCTTTATATCCTTAACCAATGGATCAAGTAACCTCTCATAACCAAACAATCGCACATCATTAGTCTTTCCAAGAACTGCTAGATTAATTAAATTTAGACTTGAACGACATTTTGAAGCCAAATTCAGAATGACCCAATATACAGCTGTAACTTTATGAATCTTTCTTGAGGTGCCGAGAGGGTTGCAGACTTCAAAGTCATCTATGTATAAACCTAATGCTATGCCACTTTCTTTTTCACCTAAAAGTTTGTTCTCACAACCTGATTGTTATCTGTTAAAATGTTATGCTTGGCAAGTATCTCCCTAACTGTATCAAGAGCACAACACTTAGAAAAATCTAAAATATCATGTAACTGTTCCACTATTTTCTGTATTGCACTTTTAGAAATATGCAACTGTTTGCATAGAAAGAAAAAGTTGTGCAACTTTACGCTCAAGTACATCAACATCAACACTTTCTGAGTCCTCTTCTCTCCTTTCTACAGGCTCTTGTGATGAGGTTGCAGGTGCAATATCATCGTTTAACTCTGTCTCGTTGTCATCCAAGTGTTCTCCAGAGTCCCTGTTTACTAATCTAAAATCTTTTGTGGTGTGATTTTTATGTTTTCTTGTTCTGTGACTGCTAAAGCTAGAACGATTGTTGGTTTTAAATGTGCATCTCTGGAAGGGGCAAAGGACAGTTTCCTTATTTTGTAGATGTCTTCCAAGGTAAGCATAGAATTGGGTTTCAGTACAAATCTCATTAAAATCACACAAGTCACACAAAAATGTCAAATTTTCTCTATGTTTCTTGCTTCTGTTGTGTATTCTTGTAAGATGTGATTTAAGTGAACTTCGGGTTTTAAAGGTGCAAAAACAGTTGTCATAAAAACAATTCCAATTTACTCCTCCTCCATGTTGCAGTCTTGTGTGTTTTAGAAGGACATCTTGAGAAGAGTGGGCAAATTTTACATTGCATGTGTTGAGCTCTAAAACCTGAAACCCAAAAACATGGCCACTAAATAAGCTGTATGTGTGTTTGTGGCTATTGCTGACCAATGTATGTTATGCTATGGTGTACAGGCAATGTATGATGTACACCAACAATCTAAAACTTATTTCCAAGAAAGAATACAAAAATTATAAATAGTATCGCACCCGTTGTAAAAGAAGAGTTTAGCGACACGACAAAAGGCAATAAACCATCAAGAACAAGACATTTGTAGCTTTGTGCCACATATACTGATTATTTCCGTGATCTAATAAACAACACAATTATATTTTGAGTTAAGTATATATGACAAATCTACACATTATTTCTGATAACTATGATAAATATAGCCAGGATTGCAAAACATGAAGTTAGATGTGCAAGATATAAAACCGAGATTGCGACATTATTCTTTTTGATGAAGACGTTCGTGCAAACTTGATTTAAAATAAGCATGCCCAGTGACACTACATTACTTATGACTTTAGTTTCAATACCAGACCAAACAATAAAGATACTTACTTTAAAAGATGAAGTTTGTCGTGGTCTCGTGCTGCACATCTGACTGATGATCAAAATGGTGCTATCATTCCTCGTGAGCTCCAGCTGCGTTTTCTGTGATGCAATAAACACAATTATATTTTGAGTTAAAGGGATAGTTCACCCAAAAATGAAAATTGTAATTTGTTTATCTGCTTACCCCCAGCGCATACAAGATGTAGGTGACTTTGTATCTTCAGTAGAACACAAATGATGATTTTTAACTCCAACCGTTGCCGTCTGTCAGTCAAATAATGCTAGTGAATGGGAACTTCTACTATAAGAGTAAATAAAACTTGCATAGACAAGTCCAAATTAAACCCTGTGTCTCGTGACGACACATTGATGTCTTGAGACACGAAACACTCGGTTTGTGTGAGAAACCGAACAGTATTTATTATTTTTTTTTTCACCTCTTATTCACTACTATGTCCAACTGCGTTCAGCACTCGGTTCGTAAGGTCTGATCGCGCTCTGACAGCGGCAGTGATGTCTCGCGCATATACTTCAATGAGTGCTAGACATCACTGCTGCTGTCAGAGCGCGATCAGACATCACTAAAGAAGTGCTGAATGCAGTTGGACATAGTGGTGTACTAGAGGTAAAAAAATGATATAAATACTGTTCGGTTTCTCGCACAAACCGATTGTTTCGTGTCTTAGGACATCAATGTGTCGTCACGAGCCACAGGGTTTAATTTGTATTTGTCAAAGCAAGTTTAATTTACTCTTATAGAAGATGTTCCCATCTACTCCCATTATTTGACTGACAGACGGCAGCGGTTGCTGTTAAAAATCATCATTTGTGTTCTACTGAAGAAACAAAGTCACCTACATCTTGGATGCCCTGGGGGTAAGCAGATAAACATCAAATTTTCATTTTTGGGTGAACTATCCCTTTAAGTCTATATGACAAATCTACACATTATTTCTGATAACTGATAAAAAAAAAAAAAACAGAATTGCAAAACATTAAGTTAGATTTGCTAGATTGAATGTTAGATTACATGTCGCAAACAATGCTTGATGATCAAACTGATGTTTTACAAACATTAACAATCAAATGAATATAATAAAATGAATAAAGATACTTACTTTAAAAGATGAAGTTTGTAGTGATCTCGTACTGTGGCGCTATCATTCCACGTGAGCTCCAACTGCGTTTTCTGTGATGTAATACGATTATATTATAAGTCAAGTCTTTGAAAAATTGCACATTATTTCCAACAACTAATAAATATAGCTAGGATTGCAAAACATGAAGTTAGATATGCAAGATATAAAACCGAGATTGCGACACATTTTCTTCTTGATGAGTTCGTGCAAACTTGACTTAAAATAAGCATGCCCAGTGACACTACATTACTTAATTATGACTTTAGTTTCAATACCAGACCAAACAATAAAGATACTTACTTTAAAAGATGAAGTTTGTCGTGGTATCGTGCTGCGTGTTTGACAGACGATCAAAATGGTGCTATCATTCCTCGTGAGCTCCAACGGCGTTTTCTGTGATGCAATAAGCACAATTATATTTTGAGTTACGTTAAGTCTATAGCCTATGACAAATCGCACATTATTTCTTATAAGTGATAAAAATAGCCAGGATTGCAATACATGAAGTTAGATTTGCTAGACTGCATGTTAGATTACATGTCGCAAACAATGCTTAATGATCAAACTGATGTTTTACAAACATTTTAAAAATCTAATGAATATAATAAAATTGATACTTACTTTAAAAGATGAATTTTAAAAAGATAAAGTTTGTAGTGATCTCGTACTGTGGCGCTATCATTCCACGTGAGCTCCAACAGCGTTTTCTGTGATGTAATAAGATTATATTTTAAGTCAAGTCTTTGAAAAATCGCACATTATTTCCAATAACTGATAAATATAGCCAGGACTGCAAAACATGAAGTTAGATGTGCAAGATATAAAACCGAGATTGCGACACATTTTCTCCTTGATGAGTTTGTGCAAACTTGACTTAAAATAAGCATGCCCAGTGACACTACATTACTTAATTATGACTTTAGTTTCAATACCAGACCAAACAATAAAGATACTTACATTAAAAGATGAAGTTTGTCATGGTATCGTGCTGCGTGTTTGACTGACGATCAAAATGGCGCTATCATTCCACGTGAGCTCCAACGTCTGCATGTTACAGCGCGCATGCTCCAACCACCAAACCAACAAGTGTGCTTGTAAACTTGCATATGTATGTCCAATCAACAATTCAAATTAAGTTGATCAGACAATTTTTGAACCAACTTATTTCCACTTGTTAAGTCAACTTTTTTAGTTTTATTGTCCAGTTAACTAATAGATGATAGTTTTTGCAACAACTTTTTGCAAGTTGGTTTTTTTACAGTGTGCCTATAATGTCCATTTATAGTCTTTACACATCAGCTTGGCACCTTACATGGTTAAAAACCAGTTAATTTCAAGACGCTGGCGTCACGTCAGGTCGTCACGTGGGTCAACACGCTGAGTTAGTACTTCAAAGTACAAGACGTTCAGATAGACGTTAGGTTTGACGTTCGATTGATTGGTCGGTCGTTCGGAAGCTTGATTTTGGCACAGAGTCCACGCCATAGTAGAGAGCTCATGCAGTTAGATCAGCACCAAGCGGCAACCTCCCCCAGTCTCTCGTGAAGCCAATACGGAAGTGACTTAAACTGCGATTCATCGACTTTGATTTGACTTCCCATTTGATTTTCCATGTTGTTATTTGCACACCCAACACTACTGGTGTTGGAGCATCTATATCTGAAAAAAAAAAACCACAGTAGATTGACAGTAAACCTTTAGAACTTTCTGATGATAAAACTTATCTTCATTAATATTTTAGATCATATCTAAGATATATAGATAGCTCCTTTGCCTGCTAACATGGTCACGTCAAGCTAGGCGGGCGTGGTTTCAGCAACCAGTCACATCAGCTCAAACCACCTCCCGCCTCTTTGCCCATTTTCAGTTATCCAGGAGTGACGTGCGTGACGCGCAGCTAAGATGGCAGCGGCCTCATTTTCGCTTCAAAACTGCTGTTCAGAACTCTGTTGGGTGACATCACGGACGCTACGTCCATATTTTTTTACAGTCTATGATCAGCACGTTACACTTCAAATGTGACAGGACAGGACAGCAGTCCTGAATGGATATCTTCCCAAATCGTCCCTCTCTTTCATTTTCGTTTCATTTTTATATGTTGATGAAAATTAGAGTAGATTTTAGTCATAATTTTAGTCATTCAAAACACATTTTTATTTAGTCATCGTCTCGTTTTCGTCCGTGAAAAAAGTCGTTGACGAAAATGATGACAAAAATTATTCATCAACGAAATTAACACTGTTCCGGGCATGCTCAACTGGGCTGATGAGCTATCACGAGCTGCGTGTCCGGGAGAATGGAGACTCCATCCCCAGGTGGTCCAGCTGATTGTGTGCTGATAATAATGATAGATATTAGGAAAAATCTGGCTTTACGATATTCCAAGAGATGACAATCAATGAACATGTTCAGTATAAGAAAATTTTAAGTAAAAATAATTTTAAGTAAAAAAAAAATTAAGGCAAAAAAAAAGTTCCCATTGCACTTTGTAAACAAGTGATAGGCTATTACTTTATTGCAGTTATGTTATCAACTGACTTTGCATGTGTGGACCATTTTGCAAAAATAAACAAACAAACAAACAAACAAACAAACAAACAAACAAATAAACAAACAAACCTCACAAGGTTGCATGATAGAATGCATTTAGAATTCATTTATACCTCATTTTCAAATAAATGTTTAATTTAATTTGTATATATTTTTTGCATGAAATATTTAAATCCACCCAGAAAGAAACTAGTAAGATAGTATACATTAATAATCTCAGAATTTTTCAAAAGAATAATTTGAATTGCAAATGTAATACATTTTTAAGTTTTCTTTTAGATCTTTTGTTATGAGCAGAGTTATTTATTCATTTATCCCATCCTGTTGTCCTGTGTTTGTCTTGTGTATTTTCTCTCTCTGTGTATGTGCCTGCATGTTTGTATTACAGATGGGCGTGGCTTGTGATAACCTGTTGGAGGCTGCAATTGGTTCTCCTCCTCACCTGATCTGGATATAAAGACCACCCCAAACACACTGAAGGGGCCATCATTGTGCCATCGTGTCGTTGATCGTAGCCTCATCTCATCATTACTTCCTATCGTTTGTTAGTCTAGAGTGTTGTGCCAGAGAGATTGATTGTGAGTGATTATTTGGAGTTTGTATTTGTGAGCGTGACTGACTGTAGTATTCTGTTTGTTGTTATTTCTTGTTTATTTGACCCACGCCTGTTTGACTATCGATTACTGGATTCTGATTCTGCTTTGTTTGCTACGGACTTCTGTAAATATTACCTGTAAATACTTTTGTATATATCTTTGCCCATTCGAGGGATGTAGGGGGTTTGACACCATTTTATTTTGTTCACATTTTCATATTGTTTTTGGTTAGGGAGATAGTTTAAACTGTATTTTGTTTTTTTTTAATCTTCAATTAGGAATTGTAGAGGTTTAACAAAAGGATTCTTTTGTTTATTGTTTTGGCCTTGTCTGCCCCTGACGCTAAACCCTCTGCAAGAAATAAAATCTTTTCTTTTTGGAATCTCTCTGGTAGTGAGACTCATTTCTTCCTCTTCCTGTTGCGGCCGACCCCTAGACGGTCGTAACATCTTTCTTTAAGAAAGGCTTAACATGCATGTTTAGTATTACATAGAAAGCAAAGTTGGTCATGCTTCTTGAAGTATTAAAGAGACAATAAAATGCTAGGACACATTTAATCCAGATTTATGCCTCTATGTATTTATATCTTTAACATCAAGAATGTTACCTGTTTGGTAAAATGACACACTAGTGAAATATAGCATTGTTTTCAGACTGCTCAGTTAATTACACAATGAATAGATTGTAAACACTTTACAATAAGGTCTCATTTGTAAACATGCTGTAAATGCTATAACTTACAATTAAAAATATTCTTACAGCATTTATTAACTTTTCTTAACGTTCATGTCCACGTTAGCTCACAGTCAATTAACTAATGTTAACAGATACAACTTTTGATCTTTAAATGGTATTAGTAAATGCTGAGATTGACATTAACTAAGAATAATAAATGCTGTAGAAGTATTGTTCATTGTTAGTCCATGTTAACAAATGTAGTTGGCATCTCAGGTTATGTATGTAACCTCTGTTCCCTGTTCTAATCAAATTACGGCAATCATATTGGCTGGTGACAGCCTATGACATCATACTGGTGCGACCTGAAAGTATATAAGGGTCGGCTAGAGAACATGTCATCCACTTATCGTCTGAAGGGACTATTCAGCAGGTAGCCTCAAGGCATGGCAGGGAGATGCAGTGTCTCGTTCCCTGTTCTAAGGGAACAGCGGTTACATACATAACCTGAGACATTCACTTTCTAAAGGATATAAATGACAACACATCCTCTCCCAGCAGCTCGTGCTCATGAGCCGCCGAAGGGCGGGAGAGGCTCACACCCCTCTCAAGCTCATTGACGAGCACCATCTGGGAACTCCATGATCTGAGTCTCTACTCTGCTTCAGCACGAGCGGAACCCGAGCCACCGGGACCAGATGTTTGTCCCTCTTCCCTCAAGAAGAGAGCCAAATGAGAGCGGAGCTTCCTCAGAGGGAAATGCTCACAATTGGCACAGACACATCCCTCGAGAACTGCCCGTGCGTGCTCTTCACCCAGACAATAAAAGTCGTGTGTGGCATCTGATGTCAAATATCTAGGACACGGATCTACACACTTCTTGAAACATCTAGTTTTCTCTGTGCATTTCATTATGATTGCGCTTCAAACAAACAGTCCCTGAAGATGATAAGAGGATGGCATGTTCTCTAGGCACTCCTTATATACTTTTGGGTCGCACTAGTATGATGTCATAGGCTGTTGCCGGCAAATACAATTGCCGTGATTTGATAAGCATTTCAGACACCGGTTCACATGGAGGCGTTCGCCAATAGCGTCAACGCAGTGCGAGTTCCCTTTCGAAAGGGAATTAATGTTAACTAATGAAACCTTATTGTAAACTGTTACCATTGGATCTTTTCAAAGTGTGCTTCCATAGTCAGTTGCAGCTGTTTCCTTTAATGAGGAACAATGTTCCAGCAGCGACTCCCAACAGTCCAAGAGTCAGACCAATTCCACAGAACACAGCTGGACCAACACCTGGCAGGGCAACTTCAACATCTGGACAACACATGCATAGGATATTGGAGGGCGCATGAATATGATAAAAGCTTTATTATTATTATTATTATTATTATTGGACTGTACTGAAATATAATGTCTGTTGATTCTATTTGAAAATCACACTCACCCCATGTTTTGGTCTGAGGTTGACCCTGGAGGGCTCTGTGGTTCACCGTGCAGCTGTAAATATCTCCTTCAGCAGGTGTAAACTTAAGAGTGGAGAATATGTTAAATGTACCATCTGTCCTTGGACGGTACTGACTTAAACTCATACCCCCGGTCACATTAACATTATTCTTCATCCATAATACTCTGACAGATGGAGGGTAGAAGCCAGTCACATGACAGACAAGGGTGTTCAGAATACCCAGCTGTACATTATCCTTTGGAAAGATGGAAGTCTGAGGTGCATCTAGAAACGGATAGAACTTTATTAATTCAGAAAAATCTAGAAACTTTATTAATTTATTCTTCAGTTAATTCAAATAAAAGTAGATATCTTTACACACATTAGGCTAAATTGTTAAAGTGTTATAAAGGAATTCATTCATTAGTCCCTTTCACACATACAGTATAGTCTTTTTACCATTAAAAGATCATGTGTGAATAGGACCTTTTCAAAAATACCAGTAAATTGTAAATTACTTGTATGATGCTGTGCGAACAAAACAATGAAGATTACCGATATAAGCATGTACAAGTCAGAATGTGTTGATGTAAAAGTTTGCTTTGGGTAAAAACATAAAGTTCTTATGGGGGTGATGTGAATACTGTGCACTGTTTACAGTAAGTGCCACTGCTTTTTAATAGATTTTCTTTAAAAATTTACATTACGTTGTAATGGACCATTACACTTTAACTGCAATTCTGATTTTTCTATCATGACTATCACCTTCAAATGAACGAATAAGCAGAGTATATAACAAATTTTTAAACCAATTCATTATGATCTTAATTATTTATCTGACCAAAAAAATCATAAGATGATGAAAAAAGGGGTGTGGTCTGCTAAAGGAGACATGCGTAGAGGTGAGGAAGTAGAGACAAGTCAATGAAGTGAGAGCCTGGCGGAAATGGCGGACCTGAGTTGCTGAGCGTTTGCATGGAATATTGCATGGAAGATCGCGTTGGGATCTTTCGATGTATCATACTCTGCACAAGGAAGAGTTGAGACTATTGAAACGTAATATACCGAAGTTCAACGGCGCGCTGAACAGGTTTGGGGATTTTATTTCCACTCCTTTTAAACTTGAATGCTGGCATAATTATTCTTGAACAAAATCCCTCTTTGAATTCCAAAAAAATTAGAGATCAAACAGCACTATTTCTACGCTTTTAAAGCCTTATTCAGTTTCTCATTCCTTTACAAAGATCATAGGCCCTAGCCTATAGAAACCAAAAGAAACCAACCTTATAAAAAACTGATACTTTTTTTTTTTTTTTTTTTTGAGAAACTTTGTTTTTAGTATTTTTATTTATTTTCATTATGGAAACTGTGATTTAAAGTATTTTTGCACATGTGTATTATGAATGCCCTAAAAGAGTTCTTTTGTTATCTGTATGCATGAACGAATCTAATAAATGAAATAATAACTCTTATTTTTGGAAATTTTTGAGAGATGCCTCTTCAAGATGACCCAGAGGGATTCCTCCAACTTATTGAGCGTACGGTAGAGGCTTGCAAGTGGCCCAAGGAGCACTGTGTTAGATTTTGCTGTATTTGGCCGTGCAGTTGTTTGGGTGGCTCACCAATGTGTTAGATTTCTCTAATACATAAAATAAGTAAGCTTGACCAGAGTTCTTGTGGGGAGAAGAATTTATTGAAGGTAGTAGTGTAGCACAGTTCTTCAGCAGCGATGTCAGCATGTCGGGCTTCAAAACATCTTAACCCAAAGTTCTATCTGTGGGACAGAACTTTATACATGACATCAAAAGGGCTACAAACAATAGAACACTGTTAGGACCTCCCACAGGAGATCGATCTACCCTGCGATCTACTCTGAGCAGTGCTGTTTGTTTGTCATTTACACCCATCAGTTTCTGTGGGCCATACGCCTATAGGCCATTTGGTTCACACCTTTACACATACAGACAGTTGATTGCATCTGAAGCACAGTCACAATGTAAATGCATCTAACTAAAGATAATGAAAATACACAATCTTTCAACTGGGCATGTTATATGACTGCAGAAGACCCAGAGGCAAAAGGAGCAAGTTAACAGAATTTATTCAGAGTCCCAAACAAAATAGAACATAAACAGTCTGCCAGGCGTCATCACACAGCACGCTGCAGCTGGAGAACAAAAGAGATAGCAACAGTTCATTCCCTGAAGGAAGCCCCAGTTCACAAAGGCTCGGTGGTCGATCTGGAGAGTCTCAGGAGGTAGATGGAGAACTCAGAGGCTGGTGGATGGACGGTACCAGGGCTGCAGACAGAAGTCTCAGACAGATGGACCACGAGAACATGTACAGGAACAGGTGCTGGAACTGGGACTCAGACTGATAACACACACACAAGTAAAGTTATAACGGTAGCCGTGAGATACTGCAAGAACGCCACACTAACAGTAAGTTAATTACCTGACACAGACACGAACAGACAGCAGGGAGAAATAACCAGAACAATCAACACAGACACAGAACAGATGCGGACGCGAAAGAGCAAACGCAGGCAGAAATGATGAACAGCTGAAACGAATCAGCAAAGATGAACAGAAAAGGGAAAAAGACAGAAAACAAAGAAACAAAGAAACAATCAAACCTGGCTCATGACAATACCCCTCCCCCGAGGAGTGCCCCCTGGCACTCCCGAGGAAGAGGACTGGCGAGAGCAAAGGAAATCATCAATAAGTGAGCGGTCCAGGACGTCCCGGGCTGGAATCCAGCTACTCTCCTTGGGACCGTAACCCTCCCAATCAACTAGGCGGCCCGTACAGCAGTTTCCTAACCCTGTAGACAGGGAAACCCTCGACCAGAACCGGACAATGGGTGGGTCGGGCGGGTTGTGCGAACAACGGGCTTAAGACAAGAAACGTGGAAGACCAGGTGGACGCACCACAAGTTGGGAAGCAATTTGATTTTGACGATCGCAGGACTAATGACTTTGATAATGGAAAAGGGACCGATAAAGCGTGGAGCCAACTTGCGAGACTGGACAACTGAGTGGACAACCACAATTGACCGCAAATGTATCTGGGAGCTTTTCAGCTCTGTTGAGACATAAATCAGATCTCACTGTCCTCCAGGTGCGTTGGCAACGTGTAATAAATGCCTGGACCAAAGGAACAGAGGCTTCAGTCTCCTGGGAGGGAAACAGAGGAGGCTGATAGCCGAGAGATGACTGAAACTGTGATAACCCGGTGGCTGAAAAGGGGAGAGAATTATGGGCGTACTCGACCCATGGTAACTGCTCGCTCCAGGGGTTCGAACTGACGAGAAAGTGCGCCAGGCTTCGTGTTCTTTGAGCCAGGCCGGTATGAAATACGATTGCCAATATCATAATTACGTTCGGCCGGTGAAAGATGATGAGAAAAGTAAGCACAAGGATGGACCTTTTCATCAACGGGGGAATGCTGAGAAAGTACCGCGTCAACAGCTACATCAGAGGCATCAACTCCGACTATGAATTGTCTCCTGGGGTCCGGCGTTATGAGAATAGGTGCTGTGGTGAATAGGTGCTGTGGTTTTTTAATGGACAGACTGCGACCAGATGACCCGAACGCCCACAGTACATACAGAGATGATGCAGGATACGGCGCTGGCATTCAGCGGGGGAGATGCGGATGCTCGATGTCTGAATAGGTTCAGGGAATTGGGCAGCTTCAAAAGACACTGCAGTAGAAGCAAGTGGAGGAGAGGATGGTGGCAGTTGCGCACCTCAGGCACAACGCCGAAGATCAGCTTGTTTCTCCAGTCGGATTGCTAATTCCACAAGCTGGTCGAAAACAGCGGGGACTTCACGCGCATAAACTTCATCCTTTATCTCGGGACACAATCCCTCCAGGAAACGTGCCGTCAGAGCCAGTTCGTTCCATTCACGTTACAGAGAGAGTGCAAAACACGATGGAGTAATCTGAGACAGAACGCCTACCCTAACGCAGCATAGCAAGCTGACGGGAAGCCTCACACCCACTAACGGATCGATCAAACACTTTAGTCATTTCTTCTTTAAAAGAGGAAAAAAACGGGCAGCATTCCGCCTCCGCCTCCCAGACCGCCGTTGCCCAGTCCCGCACTCTTCCCGTCAATAATAAAATCACAAAAGCAATCCTGGAATGGTCAAGGGTCAAGAAGGCTTTACATTCAGTTGGCTCACCCGAATATCATGGCGGGTTGTTGACTCTTGGTTCGGTGATAGGACTGGGAGATGGAGAATCAGACAGCTCGTGGCGGAGGAATTGGAAGCGGTGATTTAAATCCATCACCTGGCCCGCAAGGTTTTCCACAGCATGTCACGCAGCCGAAAGCTGCTCCTCATGCCTGCCGAGCATAGCACCCTGCATTTTCACAGCAGAACGGATAGGTCCCTCTTTCGCCGGGTCCATGAACAAACAAAATAGAACATAAACAGGCTGCCAGGCGTCGTCACACAGCACGCTGCAGCTGGAGAACAGAAGAGATAGCAACAGTTCATTCCCTGAAGGAAGCCCCAGTTCACAAAGGCTTGGTGGTTGATCTGGAGAGTCTCAGGAGGTAGATGGAGAACTCCGAGGCTGGTGGATGGACAGTACCAGGCCTGCAGACAGAAGTCTCAGACAGACGGATCACGAGAATAATACTTACCACAAGTAACACACACACAAGTAGAGTTATAACGGTAGTAGAGAGATACTGCAAGAACGCCACACTAACAGTGAGATAATTACCTGACACAGGCACGAACAGACAGCAGGGAGAAATAACCAGAACAATCAACACAGACACGGAACAGGTGCAGACGCGACCAGGTGTGTGAGCTGGCAACAATATGTATCTCTGTGGGACTGCTTGTGGAGTACAAGGTCATGAAGGAAAGCCCAGCCCACACTCCAGTTGCTGAGAGTGAGCTGTAGCTGGCCTTTGTATATTACTTTGAGGAAATGGAAGATGATATTTCCCTGATTCTCCCATCTCCACTGGTTCCGCCCAGCTCGAAGTCTCCTGTGTCATCATAATGCATGAGTCAACTCTGACAAGAAAGACTGAGCAAGACAATGACTCGTAGCATGAGCCTCATGTGTCTGACCAGGTGTGCAAGCCGGCTGCATCATCCGTCATAATGGGAGTTCGTTAGGAGTTAGAGGGTGCAGACTGGAGTCCCACTGACATTCCCTCCACTGAGAGTATGTTTCTGGAAACCACCATGAACAGTTATCACTGATCCCGCTCAGCCTCCCTCTCCCTCCTCCAATTCCAAAGTCAGCCAGTCCGTTGGCCCCACCTTCGCTGGTTCCCATCAGTTCTTCAGTTGCTCCATTGTTTACCTCACTTTGCTGTGTGGATACACTTTGGATCTTCCTGTCACCAGCTCGACCTTGGCAAGAGAATCCCCTAGCTCTGCCTCCAGCCTCCAAGCCCATCACTCCACCTTGGCTTGGCGATCTGTCAGCTCCACCTTGGTTCCTCCCTCCTCGGCTGTGCCTGGGACCATTGTCCTGGTGTCTCCATCAGGCTCTAACCGCTGAAATTCAAATACTTTTTTTACCAATGGAGGAAAAATTATCTGGTTATGGATTTGTATAAATCGCACAACATTCTCTCACACAGACTTGCTTAAGCACCATTTTCCAAATTATTGTAATTACATCAGCAGATTTGACACGCTCAAGGGAAAGAGCAACAATGGAACTGATTTCAGTAATATTTTTTGGTGTTACATGAGCAGGGAGATCGCTCCCTCAAGAACATTTGGAGGAATTCCTCCACCTCTCTTACCAGTCGCATTTCCTGGATGACTTCCTTTGCTCATTCCTCCTTGTGGGAATCAAAAACCTCTACAAAGACAACTCAGTTGTCTGGGGAGGGACCTTGAGATAGCTTTGCCACATTTGCGGAGTGGGTGCAAGTATCATTTGGATCGCAATTCACTGTTGGACCCAACGATGACAACACCAGCCCCACTTCCAACCCAGTGCACAGCCAAAAACAATCAGGCAGTGAGGAGCTGCACCATGTGCTCGCTGCAGACAGAGAGCCAGCCGGCTCATCCACCATTGGCACCGCTGCCTCCATTTATCCCCATTGAGATGCTGAGACCCTCACCACCATGGCTCCCCCCTCCATCAACACAGCCATGGGACGCCATCCTGGCTGTGGTCTGAATCGCCAGCTGGCCACTCCTGATTAAGGCCATTCCTTGGATGACACCACCATCTGCACCACCCTGGATTTTCTTTTGTTCTACCCCTTTCCCATATTCCCGTCCTCCACCTGAGCCTCCTCTTCCACCATTTCCCTGCCTGTGTTAGTCACTATGGTTACTAATTTGATTTGCCATCACGTTCAGCTTTGTCAACTCGTTTGCCTGTGTATTTAAGTTCCTGTGTTTTCAGTTCAAGTTGTCTGGCCTCGTCTGTGTTTCACTGAAGCTACCCTGTGTTTGAACTGCCTGTATGTTAAATTTAAGACATTTGGAATCTTCATCCTCATCTTCCTGCGTTTATATACAGCGATCATGACACAAAGGTTTAATGGTTTGATTTTCTTATGTGTTTACTTGTTACTAATAAGATGTCCTTTTCTTGCATGGGAATAGGACCTGGAAAGTATGGTCTGTGTTCATGTGTTGTAAATGTTATCACAATGATCTGGGTTCCCCCCTGATTGAGTTGGAAAATACTACATTCCATTGAGTTTCAAGGGGAGTACATATCTGGCTCTGGTGGACTCAGGCTGTAACCAAACCTTGATCCATCAAAGCCTGATTCATCCAGGGGTGTTGGATACAAGCCACAAGGTTAAGCTTTAGTGTGTGTATAGGGATGTTGCTAATAGCTACCCACTTGCAGCAATCACCATTCAATTCAGGGGAAAAAAGCACAGTGGCACTAATGCTGTCTTCACATGCTATCAGAAAATTTCCTAGTTCCCACTTCTGAAGTTGTGATTACGACCTTGTCACATTTAAGTACTTTGTTGTCAGGAAGAACAGGAATCATGGAGGACACCAGGTTCATTCTTGCCTATTTATTGGGAACTTTTTTTTTTAAACCATACTGGCTTAAAAACTAGTAAAGAATACCAGTCACAGCAGCAATCTGCCATGTTTAAAGTTTATGGTTTTCCCAACTCTGGAACTTGGGTCTCAAAATTTTTCCAGAGCTTCCTAGTGGTAAATATGATTTGAGAGAGTGTTCATGCCCTTTTTTTAAACTAGGAAACTCGTATTTATGATAATTCTGAGAATGTGAAGGCAGCATTAAACCTCACCTCAACTGAAAGCTACTGAGTGACACCAGGTTGGGAAGGCAGAGTCAGGGTCACCTGGGCTTGCCCCACAGGCAGATGATGTGGGGTAGGTACAAACTTTCCATAACTTCCCCTTAGGAGCAGTTCCAGGACACAACTTGAAGCATAAATTTGAACAAGTGCAATCCACTGATTTTGTGTAGTCTTTTGATTATTTTGTTTGGAAAATGCCTTTACCCTAGTCATGCATTTCACTGCACAGGTGCTTCTTCATCATTGGCAAATTACAAGACATGTCGCTAGTAAATGATAGGAAGCATTTAAGGTTAGTTTTCAATAAACTATAGGTAATATTTCACTTTTACAAGCCTTTATTTATACTTTGTGCTCGTATCGTATTATAGTTTTAAGATTCCAAAGATTCACTGCATACATGGATTGTCCAAATGAATCGCAAACTAATTTAGACTTTTAGACCGATTAATTGAATATAACAGACTAAAATGAGTAAATCATTCACCAGTTGGAGATTGTTAGTTCAGATTCCAATTTGCCAATAGAAAATACGAAACACCTGACATGATCACTAAAATATATATAAATAAAAAAATTGAGTGCTGAGTAAAAAAATAAAAAATAAAAAATAAAAAAAAAAGTCATGGGGCAACATTTTCCCCTGTCCTCAATGGCTGCATATCAGAACTGGTCTTGCACATGGTTAGCATATTGCTTACGGGAACTCTTTATAAACCCCTAATAAATGGAACATTATAGTGAAATGGTAATGTAAAATGGTAGAAGTTAATAGCACATTAAAATGTCTTACCCAGTTGTGGTGGTGGGATCTTGAGGCCTTTGGCATATTGTAAGTTAATTTTGCATTTTGCCATATTAGAAACACCGAGGTCATACAATCCAGGAAATGTCATAGGTCCTGTAAAGTCAGGGGATGTCACTACTCCATTCTTCTGATCAAAGTCGATGTGCCACAACTCCTCCTCATCATATCCAATCAAAAACTCTTCTTCTGTATCAGAGCATGCTTCAAATTGGTAAGCTTCATGTTCAACTGAAATAGATTGAGCATCATAAAACATAAATAAATCAACAAACTTTATTTTTGAGGTTAACAATTTAGTTACGTTGAATAGCTGAGAAAATTTCATGTAAATATAATTTTACAATATATTGCGATATGAAATACATCTGCACAACATTCAATGGGTAGGACTTTTTAAAGTTATTGAAAAGTTTTTGTGACAAAGAAACATGGATAAAGGAGAAAATGTATCCATTATACTTACATTGGTTAGCCTAGTATTAGTTTTTAGTCTGGTATCGAGAATTTCACTGGTAGACCTATCTAAAATTTTTATTTCCTAACAACCCTATGTTTCCAGCTACACTGTGACATATATCATGAGGTAAAATTACTAATATTGTGATTTAATATTTTGCTCTTATAGCCCACCCATACATATCATGTAAAAATTAGAGAAAGTAAGACATTTTTAAGCTATGGTACCTTTTATACTTAGCCATAAACCAAATACAGTTCCTAGACCTATTCTGATACACTAGTTTTCTAAACAATGCACTAAACAATGCACGAGTAACTCTAATGTAACTCAAATGTAATTATGTAATTCTTCAGGGAGTGTAAAAAGTAGTTAAGGACACAAAAATTAAATTCCTTTTAAATGTTATTTTTGTCCTAAAAATATATTTGATACAATAAGTCATTTTGATCATTTATATAATTTTTTGTAATAATATTAAACATTTTGCACATGTCCATGAAAGTACTGTCCACCCTGTCATTATGGGTATGTACTGTCATAAACCAGGTGATGTACTCAGTGGCATCCTAATCCCCATTTTGTCTTTCTTCGGTGGAGGTTTAAACATCTGCTGCAAGTACAGTAAATATCTACAAATAAATATCTACAAATAAATATATTTTTTGATGAAGCTCTCCTACATGTGAGCAGGGGTGCCCCCAAGGGGGGCTGCATTTAGAGAGCACGCTTTCACTGTGTGACTTTAATATAGTTAATAAATATCACATGTGCCGTTTTTCTCCAGATATCAGCATGATAACAAATGTTATATACATTTTATTCATGTTTACATTTTAGACACCATTGCCTGTTTTTGCACAATTTCGCCAACAAATATACTTCAAATCAAATCCAGAGCACTAACTGCGTCCTTGAGCAACAAACGGCGCTGAATCAATGAAAATGAGAAAAGATAGGCTAAAAGTGACGACGAGGGAGCTTCAGTTGAACAACAGTGCACTGCGGTCAGATGAGATGTTGTCAGACTATGTAAGTAAAATTCAGAAAAATGAACATGATTGTCCCATCAGCCGTTATACTGTGCTCTTGGCGCGCACTCAAGAATTGCATGCGCAAATGCGCCGGCACGCTCTGCATAATTACTTTATTATAGCTTAAATGAAGCGTAAAAGAAACAATGACCGTCATTGTTCTGTTGTAAGTAAAGTCATGAAATTACCAACATGCGATTAAAGCTGCCTCAAAACTGTGCATGCATGTATTTGTTGACATGGTTTTAAAGCTATTGTTATCCAAGTTGTTGGCCTTAAGACGTCTTAAAAAATGCACATGTGCTACAATTAGTACAAAATGCAGCTGCTAGAGTTCTTACCAGGTCAAGAAAATATGATCATATAACACCAATTTTATCATCTCTACACTGGTTACCCATTAAGTTCCGTATCGATTATAAAGTATTGCTAATGACCTATAAGGCTCTAAATAAGTGGTCTCAAACTCAATTCCTGGAGGGCCACAGCTCTGCACAGTTTAGCTCCAACCAGCTCCAACTCACACCTGCTTGGAAGTTTCTAGTAATCCTGAAGACCTTGATTAGCTGGATCAGGTGTGTTTGATTAGGGTTGGAGGAAAACTGTGCAGAGCTGTGGCCCTCCAGGAATTGAGTTTGAGACCACTGCTCTAAATGGTTTAGCTCCTGTGTACTTAACTGATCTTCTATCACCCTACAATCCTTCACGCTCCTTAAGATCACAAAACTCTGGACTTCTGGTTGTACCTAGGATAGTTAAGTCCACTAAAGGAGGGAGAGCGTTTTCACATTTGGCTCCTAAACTCTGGAATAGCCTTTTTGATAATGTTCGGGGCTCAGACTCACTCACCCAGTTTAAATCTAGATTAAAGACGCATCTCTTTAGCCAAGCACTCACATAATGCATTTCATGTCAGATCAATTGCACGTATCTTTACTTAATGTTATGAACAGCAGCTACGCTAATTATTCTCCATTTTGTTTTACCTCGGGACACCCGTCCCAAGGCGACTAGAGAGGACATCAGCTTCAGTTTGGATCCAGCCTCTTAAGAAGACCTCAGATGACCAACACCTGTGAAGAGACAGCGCCAACTCCAGTGAGGACTTCAGAAGTTTTCTATATATCCTAATTATTGTTAATATGTAATTCATTTTTCCAGGAGCTCATTGCTTCTACCTTAAAGTTAAATGCTAACAGTGTTTATAATTAATTGCCCAAATTATTACATTATTTGCTAACTGCATTCTTCTTTAAATTGTAATTTTGACATGCATTCTCTTTAAAGCTGCTTTGAAACGATATGTATTGTGAAAAGCGCTACACAAATAAATGTGAATTGAATTTAATTGAATATGTACACCTGAGAAATATATGTATATATATATATATATATATATATATATATATATATATATATATATATATATATATATATATGAGCAATATCACACTCGTAGCCGTGCGATATGGCTGTATATCAGCACGGCTGTGATTCGTCCGTAGGCACGAGGCCGCAGGCCGAGTGCCGTAGGTAATCACAGCGTGCTGATATATAGCCATATCGCACGGCTACGAGTGTGATATTGCGTTTATACAACAGTTCGACGGCACGAGTGTGTAAATAAATAAGAAGAACAAAGGAGTGTCTTTAAAACCCTCTTTTGTGCAGCACAACTTCCTTCCACCACGGATTCAAATCTCAAGTTGACAGTTGGACCAAGCCTCCATTACTAATTCTAAAACGTCACTTTAGAACTAGTAACGAAGGAATGTTCAGTCGCTTCATTGAAACTCATTGAATTTTGTACAGTATTAGAGAGAGAGAGAGAGAGAGAGAGAGAGAGAGAGAGAGTAGGCTATTACCTGTCTGATATATTGCATAACATTCATTCAAGTCGACGTCCATACTATTATATCCAGTATAAAAATCCGTTTGAATGTCCGTTGAGGAAAGCGATCTTGTATTTGTCATTTGTCCATTTGACCACAGCGCTAAAACAACTTCCTTTGCAAAAGTTCCTTTCAATTTAAAAGTCTCTTGTGCCTCACTGACTCATTCACCTGTAAAGTGTTGCCACCATCTAATGGCGTATTAATGTAACTTTCATTCAATCCATATCACGCACTAATGGACATATTTATATAAAATAATATTTATTGAACAACAAATAAACACAATTGTTCAGTCAAACATAAAGCACTACTGTGCCCGTGACGGTTGTCAAGTGTGCCGTGGATAATTACCAAAATGCCAAAAAAATAAATAAATAAATAAATGCTACACCTTGTAGCCTATCTCTATATTTCCTCATTTTTGTTTTTATATTTAAAAAAAAACAAAAAACAAAACAATGATAGGTCACCCTTTACGATAGTATGTGGGTTTTTACAAATATTTAACGAATGAAAAGGATTTTAAAGAGCTTGTGCCAAAACTTTGTAACTCCATTGGATCCTCAAACTGTCAGTCAAACCTCATAAATCCGCCTCACCTCGTGAATGAAGTGCGCACACAGTTTGGACATCTCGTCTATGCAATGCAAAGGTAAATAAAGATCTGATGTTTGAAAAAAAAAAAATTGTAAAGTGTTTTCTTTACTCAAAACAACACTATGTCTATAAAGGGTATGTATTTAAAGGGAGCAAGAAGAGGAAGCGGAGAAGAGTCTTCGTCTGATATGTCTCATTGCAGCCAATATGCTATATGCTAAGTTATATAAATGACAAGGTAATTATTATCAAATTAAACATAGCACAATTCGACTTGCTCTGGAACAAATAATAGATTAATAAGACCAAAGATTGCCCGTTCTATGTACTCAAATTGAATTATGTCTCGTGTTTAACCACTATAAGAGCCAGCGGTAAGTCCCTGAAGCACTGGCCGAGATTAAGCTGTTCTCGGCGCGTGCACAAGCACTGAACGGCCGCTGACGCTCTGGAACTCGCATCTCCGAAACCGTCAAACAAATTGTAAAATAGGCGCTATTATTAAATATAAGTCACATAATTCATGTCTAAACAACTACATTCTCGCCTAAAAAAACTATTAAAACTACAGTTCGTGGTACAACAAGTAGTATTTGTAAAAATTACGGTTGATTTGATCGGCCGCTATGACATATATATGATATATATATATATATATATATATATATATATATATATATATATAAACAACAAAGGCCTCGTCTGGCCACCCCTATTAAAATTTTCTGGGGGCGCCACTGCATGTGAGCTGCATCTGGATCAAATTTTGTGGCATAAATTAACCAAAAGTTACAGCATATGGAACCAAGGTAGCCTTTTTGTTTAGCCCTTGACACCTCCTAATACAAATAAAATAAAATCGTTCCTCTATGAGCAATATCTCGTGATCGACGCAAGGGATTATGTTGATTTTTGTCACGGTTCATGAATTCATTTACTCGCCCTTGTGTGTTTGTTGTGTGTGTGTGTATGTGTGTGAGTGAATGATTGTGTGGGCGTCACCCATTAATGGTCTGATTGCGATCTGTTGCCAGCCGTGTCTTGTTAGTGTTTGTTATAAAATGTGCGTGTCTTCATGTCGTCTTTGTCAGTTCGTTGCAGGCTGTCCCGGTGTCGTGTTCTCTGTTTTGTCTCTTCCTGGTTCTCGGATTCTGGACTATCGTCGTGTGCCCTGTTCCCTTTCGAAAGGGAATTTCTACTCTGCGCTGACTGCGCTATGGGGAACGTCCTCCGTGACCCGTGCTCGAAATGGAGGTGGAGCTCGCTGAAGAATTTGAGAGGGGTGTCAATCTCTCTCAAGCTGAAGCGACTGACGAGGACGCGCTTCTGGCGGATGACAACGATGTTTTATCCTTAACATCCTCAGACCCAGGAGCGAGTGCTCTCTTGGCCCAAGGCCCCGGAGAGCAGGAGATGGCCGAGGTGGGAGAAGCGGGCGAGCCCGCGGCTCCCGCTAGGCCTCCCTGCGCTGCGTTTTCGGAGTTGCTGGAGGTTATGGAACGCGCCTCGAGCAGACTGCAGCTGCCCTGGGAGCGCGTGAGGAGGGAACCCGCTCGCAGCAGGTTAGACGATCGTTTTCTCTCTACTCATAACCCGGCAACTCCAGCGAGCCTTCCATTCCTTCCCGATCTTCATGCTGAGATCGAGAAGGCATGGAAGAACCCGTACTCGGCCCGAATCCATCAGCATCAGTATCAGCGAGCTGCCTTCGCTGATGTTGAGGGATTGGGCCAGCATGGGTATGTGTCGATGCCTCCTGTGGAAGAGACGTTTGCGAATCTCGCTACAGGGAGTGCACCGACACTGAAAGCTCCAGCCCTGCCATCCAAAGCGTTGAAGGTGACATCACGTTTGAATGGCAGGGCTTACGCTGCTGCAGGTCAGGCTGGTGCGGCGTTGCACACTATGTCAGTGCTTCTGGTGTATCAGGCTGATCTACTTATGGATTTTGATCAGGGTCAAGGTCTTTCCGCTGAGGCGGTCGCGGAGTTGCTTCGGACCACGGATCTCACTCTGAGGGCCACCAAACAAACTGCCACCTCGATCAGTCGATCTATGGCGGGCATGGTGGCCACTGAGCGGCATCTGTGGCTCAACTGTGCGGACATCGGGGAGAAAGAGAAACATTTTCTCCTCGATGCCCCGGTTTCGCCCACTGAACTTTTTGGCACCTCCGTGCAGGCAGTGGTTGAGAAGTTCAGGGAGGCGAAGACGCGCTCCGCGGTGTATAGATCTTGCATCCCGCTCAGATCCAGCTCTGGGCCCAGACAGCCGGGAGGTCCCGGGCCGTCTCGAGCCGAGGATCAGAGGCAGGCCCAGAGGGAAAGTGTCGCCGCTCATGCGCCTCCTCCTCCTCGGAGTAAGTCGCAGAGACGGCGAGACGCTAGAAGGAAGAAGCAAGATCTGAGGGGGGTGATCGAGGAGCGGCGCCAGCAGCGCCGGTAATTGATCCCCGCTCTCGCGAGGGTTTTTTCTCGGCCTCGCTCTTCCTTCGCCTCCCGGTAGCGTTTTGTGACATCTATATGCTGCGGGCTTTACAGTCGGGCTGATGTGGTGGGCCTATGATGAATATATTTCTGACGGCCCGCCGTCTGGCTTGATAGTGAAAGTGCTTTTGGGCTTTGGAACTTTGGATTTTCCCCTCCGTGTGACGAATTGGGGAGGAATCTGCGTTCTACGAGGACGCAGGAGGTAAGCCAGGTCCATTTTTCTTTTTCTATATAGACCTTGCTTTGCCTGTATAGCTTCCCGTGCATATAGTTGTCATCCGTTCATGTTTTATGGGGTTATTTGGGCAAATAACTGTATGTTAGGCTGACTGTTACAGGCAGGCCATTTATGGCCGCTTTGTTGTTTAGCGTTGATGTAGTTTCTCGGCTGATACTGTGTATAGCTAGAACTAGCTTTCGCTATTGTCAGTTATGTGTTGGCCGTTTTTTCAGCCACCTAATGCTGTCGCTCGCGCTGCTTTCTCCGTGTGTTTGGGAATTTGTAGCCCGAGTGTAGCGTGGTCTACATACAGTCCTTAGCTAGCGGCTAGGCTAGAACTAGGTTAGGTGTATGTTTGTTTACATGCCCCTGTCATGACTATTCCCCTGTGGTTGTATAGTTCCTAGTTCTGGCCTCATTCTGAGGAAGTTGCTGGCCGTTTTTTGCCCATATTTCCCCTTCATATGTTTATGCAGGCGTGTTATGTGAGCGTGTTTGTGCTGCCACAGGTTACACCTGTTCTCTATGTTAGCAGGCTTTTCCAGCCTCTATATATGAATATGGTGTTATTGTTGTACTCCCCGGTTAGGGTTTGTGTTTCACTGAGTGCATCACCTGTTGGATCGCACACTCAGGATGAGTGTTGGGAATTTTGTTTACCCGACTTCTCCCGGTCGTTTGCACCACAGCATCTGGGGTTCGTTGCTGTTTGATTGTTGGCTATTTGTTTTTAGCCTCTCTGTATGCAGCTTGTTTGGATACAGCGCTGTTGGGCTACGATGCTGGTTACGCTCACGTTGTTTAGCATGATTAACATTGCCTGCTGGAATGTGTATGCCTAGGCTCAGGTTGTGTAGCTAGTTCCCTTAAAATTGTCATTTTAAGTTATACTGGCCCTTCCTTGTAGCTAGGGCCCTGTCATGACCATGGGCTGGTGCCACATGGTTCTTTAAGTAGCAGGCCTTTCCAGGCTTCTCTTATAGCTTCCTGTTGGCCCAGCTACGCTGGTCGTGTACGGGCATCATTCCATGATGAAGTCATACGTTACTGTTGTTGCCAGATGTTTATGGAAGCCATTGGCCCCCGTTGAGGCCTCCTTTCATGTCTTATCTAGCATGTTGGCACAGCTTGTATGGGTTTCTGTATGTCTCATACCCCTTGGGTGTTGTATAAACGCACTAGCTATTGCCGCGCGCTGTTAACACTCTGAGGTCTGAAAACGCGCCGGCGCGTTTTGCAGGTTTTTTTTCACATTGCAGCAAAACAGACTTAAAATACTCTGTCATTTTTTGTCATAGAGACATAAGTAATATATCAATTGAAACTATAGAATATCTTCTTTTATTTGTATACACTCAGAGTAAAAACACAATGTTGTGCTTTTTGTAAAATAAAGAAAACTAACATGATGCGTGATTTCTCCTCTCCCTCTGAACGAAGTCCAATCTGATAGTTCTCAGAAAATGAACTGTAACTTAGTGAATACTAATCACAGAAAAATTAAACTTATGTCTAAAAAAACGTTAAGATGTCAGGTTTTAAATCATGTAAGTCAAATCGAAAACAAACCTTCTGTGTTTATGTAATCTGTATGAAAAGAGAGCCATGTCAGAAGTCCGTGATTCAGCTCATTATCCGCTAATGCGGCCACGCCCACGGAGCCAGCGCTATTCAGACGCAAATTCAGAGGCAATACATGCATTCATCGTCTCAATCGTGTATTTATTGTCTTGAAAAGTGTTTATCTGGATGTAAAAGTCATGGTTAGGGAGCTCTAGAAGACATGCAGTTAGTTCCTGTTTTCTTTTCTTCTATAGATGAATTTTAGATGAGTTTTTGTTTCTTTAGCGCCCTCCGGCTGCAGTATGAATTGGAAACTCAATTCATGGAATAGCCTCTTCTTCTTTTAGATGAATTTGTGGACTAAAAATGCACAGAGCGCCCTCCAACTTCAAGGATGAATTGAAAACACCAGCGCTCATAGTAATGACAATGAATATTAAATAAATATAACTCCTCTGTATAGAAAATTGACATAAGCATATGAGAATCCAATATTTCTCCAAATGTGCATGCTTTTAAACTAAAAGCCTATATTCAGACTCTTTGCATCACAGAAATACATTATATTTTAAAGTATAATATAAAACCATTACTTTATATTGTAATAATATTTTTCTGTATGTTTCATATATCATGATGAGCTTGAGACATCACAGAAGGTTTTTTTCACAGCCTACCTGACTGAAATGCCTCATCAATATGCAAGTCATTTCAGCTCATTACTATCCAATTCTTTTGTCTTCTCAGGTGAGAATGGCCCAATATTCAGTGGTGATTCACGCCTCCTCGCATACTGTGTTTCTTGGCAAAAAGTGTCTTACAAAAACTAAATCTCTCTATTGTTTTATATGAAGGAGTAGGCAGCATAATTTTTACATAATTTTGAAGCAAAAACTCTAGTTTACAACCTCCAATACCCAGAAGTCTTGTAAACACAGATTTATTATACTTTTTTTGGCCTTATTTCAGTGACTTAAGTTTTTTGTTTTTTCAATAACCACGCATAAATGTTATTCCTTCAAAAACACAAACATGTACATACATGTTCCTCACATATTATTGTAGCCTAGTTTGTGCTGAATACAGTGTAATGACACTTTTTCCATAAATATGTTTATGAACAACTGAAAAAAGCACAAATGTCAGGGCATGTCAAAACTTCTCCAGGCCCCAAATCAGCCTCAGACTCCAGAGGGTTAAGGTTACAGGCCATCTCAGGTCTTCCTTTGTTAGCATGTCGGAGTTTAGCTTGGTACTCCTCTCGCTGAGAGTAAAAGATGTTGTTACTGAGTATTTTGTGTGTTTATTCCCTTTAGCTCTAGTCGAGCTAAAATATTTTCTCTGTCTATTTAACAGGTTCTATTTTTGCTCCTAGAACTTTAGTGGCCGCTGCCTGATGTCGCGTGTGACGGGTAGGCCGTAAAGGCCTCCTGTGGAGCATGCTGACCTTTGACAGCAAATAACACTGCCACGAGCTGATGCCACGTGCCTGCTGGGATTATAGGCCCACATGGCCTTTCCTTAGCGCATGATGGCGTATGTTGTACTCCTCTTGCTTAAAGAGTAGAAAGGTACTTCACCGAGTGCACTGCTCGTTGGTTTGTGTTGGACGGGCTGTCTCGTGGGCACTTGCAGCTGTTATGTTCTGGCGTTTGCTCCTCCTTGATATGCAATAGGGTGTGGCCCTACAGGCCATCCTGGGCTACCGCCGTCTGCATTCAGTTCTAGTTCTCTGGTGAACTCTGGTTATGTTGTAGGCCCTTTCCCGGCCTCCATGACTATGTGCCCGCTTTACGGTCTGTCTGTTAGGTTGAGCTTTGTTTTGCTTATCTCCCTAAGCTGGTATGGTTGTAGACTTCTATGAAGTCTCCCGTTAGACTGGCCCCCCAGGCTGGTTTGTGCTCCCCTTGGTCAGGGGTCTTTAGCGCACAGCCTCCTCAGCACCTTGTTAACGGCTGAGTAGATCCTTGGTTGAGTGGTTGTACTCCCCTCATACGAGGGTCCATAGCGTTTAGCTGAGTTCCGCTCTCCAGGATGCCCATCTCTGCGTGTGGGTTTGAGTTGCTTACTGCCTTTTCGCAGTCGCTCTTTCCTGCTCTCCTCTCTGGAGTTTGCGCTTGGAGATTCTGTATATAAGACAAGGTTGGCTAGGCCAGATTTAGCTTCGCTGGATCTGGCTAGGCCTCCTTGGTGGCAGCGGGATGGATTTTTCCCCCCGAGTGACTGGCCGAGGTTCCTTTGGTTCCTTGGCCACATTCCCTTAAAGGGACCACCCCCTCTCGGGCTGTTGGTTCCAGATGCTCGAGCAGCCTTGGTAGGCTTTTTTCGGAAGGCCTCTTTTAGGCTCAGCTTGGGTTGTTGGCTGTAGGGAATGCTGTCACTGACAGCCTTGGAGTTCTGCCCCCGGTTTTTCCCTGGAACTGCCGGATGTGTGTCCAGACATTTGGACTGGCATTCTCCTCTAGCATGGCGGCGTGGGTATATCGTTCCCCATAGCGCAGTCAGCGCAGAGTAGAAGTTCCCTTTCGAAAGGGAACGTCTCAGGTTACGTATGTAACCATGGTTCCCTGAGAACAGGGAACGAGACTCTGCGCTTTCATGCCATGCTGCGGGATGCCTGCTACAGTCGCTCAAAGACAAGAAGATGTCGGCTGTTTCCCCAGGCGCTCCCTTTATATGTCACGGTTCGCCGTTTGACGTGATAGGCTGTCGCCGGCCAATAGGATTGGAGTGTGGTGATTTTTGGCATTTCGAGCACGGGTTACGGAGGACGTTCCCCATAGCGCAGTCAGCGCAGAGTCTCATTCCCTGTTATCAGGGAACCATGGTTACATACGTAACCTGAGAGGTTTTCTGGGTTGGATTATCCTTGGTCTCTGATACCCGCTGCAGCCCTGTGCCACCCTGCTCGTCACCACTCTGCACGCCACCATCTCTGCATGTCACAGTCTCTGCCTCGACTGTCCATTTGGCGTGAGGTTATTGTACAGCGAATTCTGTCAGTAAATATTGTTAAACTTGCACTTGGATCCTCTGTCTGTGTTCATTTCTGAGCAGCAACACTTTCCAGAGCTCTTCAATCGATCAATCAAATTATTTCCAAAAGCAAGTTAAGTCTCATTTATTTACTTTAAAATAAATGGAGTTTCAACAGAAGTAGACAGACATTTATGGCGTTATTATACTGTCAAATGTCGAGAGCACATTATTGTGACGCGAGAGCACATCAATGTAATGCGTGAGCGCAAATTTCCTTTGCTCTCACACAAAACTGGATGCGCGCTCTCAAACATACAGTGCTTTTGTAAGCTTCTGCGCACTTCACACTACAACGAACTATAATTAAGTGCAAGTGCCTAGGAACTTTCCCAAGAAGGAGTAATAACACACACAAAAATAAAATATCCGAAGCGCTAAATCACTTCACTTTAAAACACGTATATGTATATAGCCGGCATTTATTTAACAATAAACCAAAATCCAAAAATTACTTTTTTTCTTCCGTTACAATGTATTTAGTTGAAACCACAGTATCCCTTGCAACTCAGAAATCAATGTCCTTTTAGTATAGAAGCAAATGTCCTTTTAGTATAGAACCAAATGTCCTTTTAGTATAGAACCAAATGTCCTTTTAAAAGTAGAATCAGATGTCCTTTTAAAAGTAGAATCAGAGCTCTGATGAAAATAATAAACCCCAAAAATATTAAATAAAATGTTCTACCCGGGTAGTGTGTTTTTTTTCAAGTGTAATGAGATCTCAAGCGCTTATCTGTGAGATGAAATGAAAACACGTCGAATGGAAATGGAAGTTCCTGCTGATAGAGACTTCTTGCACACTATACTCCTTCGCTGCACCTATGGGATTCACCGCCGTCTGTCCGATGGCGGTGAATCCAATGGCGAATCATATCAAATCATGCATACAAAAAACCAACCTGCATAACAGGGCAACATTCAATTACTCTATCAAAATCATTTCCAATTTCTTCCAGATCTGGAAACAACATTACTAAAAAACATATTCATAATTGTACAGCTGTTTACAATTTGAAAAGGTTACATATTTCTCTCTGTCATTACACGTTAACTCAGACTAGTTTATTACATCGTAACCTAGATTACATGGCTCGTAATAGCATCTCAGATTCATGTGACTCAAATTACTCTCCAGTTGGTTTTTACTCGAATAAAACACATCAAAATATTGAAATATCAAGATCATAGTATTACCACAAAATAGTATTTTGCAAAAGCAATACTTAACTGCGTCACGCTAGCAGAGTGAACACTCTGCAAACTCACCGGAGAAAACAGAAAACAATCCACAAATCCTCGCCAGCAGTAAAACGCCTCTTCCCTCGTGACACCGTTCAAAAGATGATTTCTGTGTAGAAACTAGAGCTCTAAAACTTTATGTTTTTAAAATTAACTCAGTGTGTTTTTTTTGTTTAGAACTCTGTTCACTCCCATTCGGTCGCGTTCTTTTTCCCTTCTCCCTACTGAGAACTATATTGGTTTCACCTCTCTGCAGTGCCACTACTGCCATCTGCTGGGCAATAATGATATGCAGTTAAAAGACATAACTGAAAATAACCTAATTATTAGATAAAACCTACTCTGCTTTTAGGTTCATTTTAAGTAGGTTACACTTTCTTATGAACTGCCTCTCCTCTCGCACAGATTTTGCGTGTGCATACTCAAACTGTGTCCTGCGCGTTTGCGAATCTCTCCGTGCTCTTGCAGAAATTAATTTACTTCTGGATTAAACGCTGTCAAAAGTTATCAACCAATCAGAAGAGGTGACTGATCCATGAAAATGCTACATGTACTCTTATTGGCTGAGAGTGAACTGCACCTGGAATTCTTTTGACAAAGATGGATATTTAATTTCTTTACAATTTAATAATATTAATCAAATGTAACCTAGTCTAACTGCATCACATTACTGTCACGGATCCCTTGTCTTCCTGAACTCCAATTCCCAAGATCCTCCTGTTCTCCACACCTGCACACCTGCACTCACTTCCCTCGTCATGTTAAGTGTTCCTCTCGTCCAGTCCTTCCAAAAACACGGGCAGCCTGGCCAGTCTGCCAAGCTCCGTCCTCCTCCTCATACCCCTCCAGCGAACTTCCTGCCTGTTCCACACTGGACCCACACTCCTCCGCTGGGTCCAGAAGGCGGAGGAAAAGAAAGCCCAAAAACTCTCCAGTCTCCGCTGAGCCCTCTCCAGTCTCCGCTGAGCCCGCTCCCGTCCCTACGGGAATTCTAATTGTATTTGAGGGAATGGCCGAGCCCTCTGCTCCAGCCGCCGCCGCCGAGCCCTCAGCTCCAGCCGCCGCCACTCCAACCACAAACTTTGAACTGTTTTTCTCCTCTCCTCCAAAGACTGTGTTCCTTCCCTGCCTCCCTCTCCCGCCTCCTCCCACTAATGTCCACACTGCACCTCCTCCTCAAGCCACCTCACCCAGGACTCCACCTCGGCCCGTTGGTCCAGATGCTCCCCCTTGGCTCCAACCTCCCTCATCTCCACCGTGGCCCATCAGTCCACCAGTTCCGCCAGGCTCCATCCTCCCCCCGGTTCCGCATTAGTCGTTCGTCGGCCTTCCCTCACATCAGGACTGCACTCCTCGGTTTTCACCTCGTCCCTTCGTCCCTCACGCTCCGTTGGCTTCCTCACTCCCTCCTGCGTCCCTTTGGTCGGCTGTCGCTCTGGCTCCTCTGCGGCCTTCTGGAGCCCCGCCTGCGCCTCGGTCGGCCGAGCCTGCGGCATCGCCCTGTCCCGCCGGATCCTCACCGCCACCTGGGCTCGTCGGCAATTCGGCTTCGGCTCCTGACCCGCCATGGCCGCCTTCGGCTCCTGACCCGCCATGGCTTTTGAGCCCACCCTGGAGACCTTCGGCTCCTGACCCGCCATGGCTTTTGAGCCCGCCCTGGAGACCTCCACTCCAGTCTGCTCATCCCCCTGCTCCGGCTTGAGGTCTCCAGGGCTCCCACCCCCCTCCCGGTTGTTCCATCTACGGCGCGAGGACGCGCCTACCGGGAGGGGGAGGTACTGTCACGGATCCCTTGTCTTCCTGAACTCCAATTCCCAAGATCCTCCTGTTCTCCACACCTGCACTCACTTCCCTCGTCATCTCCCCATCATCACGGATCACCTGCACCTGGACTCTATTGTTAGCACTCCCTTTATATGGCACTCACTCCCATCACTCCTTGTCTGTTCTTAATGTTGTAATGTGCGTTTATGCTTCGGCTCTGTGTTGTTTCATTAAAATACCCATCATTGTGGATTTCCGTATCTGCCTCATCTCTATTGCATACAGCACCGTGACAATTACAGGTCAAACTCCAATTTAATCTAAACAAATAAACAAAAAAAGTTTCTTAAAGTTATTGTGGTCGTACGTTTTGTGTAGGCTACTTGTTGAAATTTATATAAAAAAGAGGTAACATTTTAAAATAAGGTTTTTATTTGTTAACATTATTAATGTATTATCTAACATGAACTAACAATATTACTGTAATTATTTATTTTTGTTAACGTTAGTTAAAATGCAGCTGTTTGTTGTTTTTTTACTTCACAGTGCATTAACTAATGTTAACAAATACAACTTTTGATTTTAATAATGTATTAGTAAATTATAAATCATCATTACCTAAATATTTAAAATGTGGAGATCAAATATACCACCTATAGTGAATTTCTTTTGAGGTCTGGTAAAACATGACATACAACAATACTTTAGCTATAAGCTATTAGGTATGCACGGTTAATCAAAAGAACGCAATCTTATTCCTAAATGACGATTCGGCTATGTCTATTAAACCTTTGAAATGATGTTCATACTGGAATATTTAAACCTGCATTTGCATTGCTGCTGAAAGCAGTGGTCATGTAAGCTATATGTTTTAAACAGCTTCACAAAGTGTTTTCAACAACACACTATTGCTTCTTCTGTGTTGCAAACATTAAATAATAATGCAAGTATCGCAATAACAATTTATAGTCTGAATATACACTGATTTCAGCAATTAAAATGAGTAAATAACCTTTGAAACTAGTGTTATCTCTGTATTTAAAAAAAAAAAATTTAGATACTACTTATAGTACATTTGAACCCATAGTCTACTACAAGTGGTAATTAAATATATTTTTTAAACACAGAGATAGTATATTAAAAGCACATTTTAGTTCATATTTCATGCTGTCTCAAAATAGCACAGTTGAGTACACTTAAATGTTCTTAAGATGATCTTAAGAAGTACTAAAGATGAATTTTTAGTATATTAAGTACAAAATTAGTGCATGAAAATAGAGCACTTTAAGTATATTATCGAAATGTACTTTTTTTCACCTAGGCCCCCTCCCCTCTCCCCCCGCTGGCCTGCACACATATGCTCTTAAAACCCGGCCGATGCACTCTTACGTCATATGCGATGCAACTTTTTGAACGAAAGAAAACAGGAAGAAATGCACAGATACTGCCTAATATATTTATCATTTATGCGGTGCATCGATGCACTTGCACGTATCAGAGGATTATTACAGCAGCTGACGTTAATTGAGGAATTTAAAGCTTTACTCGCACTACAATTTCTGTTCATCAATAAGGTGAGAATCAGACCTGTTATAAACCCAAATACGCTCGAATAAAAGGGTTAGTTCACCCAAAAATGAAAATTCTGTCGTTAATTACTCACCCTCGTGCCGTTTTATACCCGTAAGACCTTCACTGATCGGAACACAAAAATCTGATGGCTCGAGGCCTGCATAGCTAGCAGTGACATTTCCTCTCTCAAGAGGAAATCAAATCAGTTTATGTGAGTACAGTGGTTCAATATTAATATTATAAAGCGACAAGAATATTTTTGGTGCGCCAAAAAAATAAATAAATAACAACTTATTTATTGATGGCCGATTTCAAAACACTGCTTCATGAAGCTTCGGAGCATAATGAATCAGTGTGTCGAATCATGATTCGGATCGCGTGTCAAACCGCCAAACTGCTGAAATCACGTGACTTTTGCGCTCCAAACCGCTGTTTCGATACGCTGATTCATAATGCTCCGAAGCTTCCTGAAGCAGTGTTTTGAAATCGGCCATCATTAATTCGTTATTTTGGTTTTTTTTGGTGCACCAAAAATATTCTTGTCGCTTTATAATATTAAAGGTGCCATAGAATTGAAAATTGAATTTACCTTGGCATAATTGAATAACAAGAGTTCAGTACATGGAAATGACATACAGTGAGTCTCAAACACCATTGTTTCCTCCTACTTATGTAAATCTCATTTGTTTAAAAGACCTCCGAAGAACAGGCGAATCTCAACATAAAGCAACAGTCGGGATCATTAATATGTACGCCCCCAATATTTGCGTATGCCAGCCCATGTTCAAGGCATTACACAAGGGCAGGACATCTGGATGTGCACAGCAGAATCATCAGACTAAGCAAGCAAGCAAGGACAATAGCGAAAAATGGCAGATGGAGCAACATTAACTGACATGATCCATGATAACATGATATTTTTAGTGATATTTGTAAGTTGTCTTTCTAAATGTTTCGTTAGCATGTTGCTAATGTACTGTTAAATGTGGTTAAAGTTACCATTGTTTCTTACTGTATTCATGGAGACAAGAGCCATTGTTACTTTCATTATTAAACACTTGCATTTTCATTCTTTATAAATCTCTCCAACAGTGTGTAATGTTAGCTTTAGCCACGGAGCACTATCAAACTCACTCAGAATCAAATGTAAACATCCAAATAAATACTAAACTCACATGATACCGATGCATGCATGCAGCATGCATGATCAACATTTTGTAAAGATCCATTTGAGAGCTCGGGGGCAGGGAGCGCAAGGATTTAAAGGGGCAGCAGCCTGAATCAGCGCATTTATAATGATGCCACAAAATAGGCAGTTAAAAAATTTATTTAAAAAAATCTATGGGGTATTTTGAGCTGAAACTTCACAGACACGATATCTGGCGATATCCCAATTCGTTGGTCACTACTGACGTACGTCTCCGTTCCCTCCTTCAGGGAATGAGGGTTACATACATAACCGAGACGTTTCTAAGCTTTAAAATTATACCTATTTTGTGTTATTCCACGTTAGAAAACAAGCATGGATGGTTCAGGTGAAGCAGTTGATTCTGTTGCCTTCCGGAATTCTAGTTCCCTCGAGCGTGTCTGCTGACAGTGCATGTGATCATGCAGATGCACCGAAACACAGCTGGGTGTAGGGAAACCAAAAGTTTCTAAAAGGCCGATAAAGGCCAAAAGTGTTGGCACTACATTTAAATGTCTTGCTACATTGCAACATAATAAAATGATTCTCATACTGCAGTTATATTTCTGTGAATTGAATTAATCTTATTCACTTGTTCATAGTTTATGTATTATGTTTGAATTTATTTCGTTGAATTTTATGTATACAAATTAGCCTAATCTGTCCGTGTTGACTTCCAAACTCAATGCCTCATATTATTATTATCTTTTTATTATTATCATTATTATTATTACTGCAAAATAAAGATATAAAATGTTTATGATATACAGCTTTGTATACAGTATACAAAACAGTATGTTCAATGTCACCAAAATACACAAGCAAAAAATAATTCCTCAAATTATTGTCACAAGGGAAACATATTCGGGTGACACCTGTTATGTTCCCTATATGAAAAATAATTAAATAAATAAATATGAATAAAACCATATATTGCTATTATTACCTTCTTTAATATTTTTCACATGCAAGATGCAAGGGTGAAATATAACATTCTTATCATAATGATCATATAATTTCAGAAAGCACTAATGTAATCAATCAGTCAATTAAGTTAATAAATGGTGTTATAAATTGGGGAGATAATGACATAATGTTGTCACCTGAATTTCTATTCTTGCTGCCACATTCCAACAATGGATCCAAAAATATCCTAGGGATATTTGCTCATACAGTATGTGCTCATAAAGTGTATATGCACTATAAATAACTAAGGGTAGGTTTAGGGATGGGGTAGGTGTTGTGGTTAATAAAAAATGAGTTTTGCTAAATGGAAATAGGACAAATGGTGTAAAAAGTCCACACATTGCATTTAAATGAACACACATTTTTATTGGTAATGACAGTCATACATAATTTCATGACGACAGATGTAACACGACACTCATTATTTTTACGCCAACTAGAGGGCACGGCACATGACTTTAAAACGTAAATATAGGTCGTAATAAGGTGCTTAAAAATCAACCTATAGGGTCTGGGTTTTTTGGAGGACAGTCTGGAATTTAAATGTATTTGTTGTGGTATTTTAATCTTAAGGTGGACAAGCCTCTGGAACTACTGGGCTTGAATTTAGTGGGGAAAGTCACCAAGGACCAACCACGGAAATTATTATATTTGTGTCCTTGTTGACTATTACACAAAATGGTCCGAGGCCTATGCAATTCCCAATAAATCTGTAGCAGTTGTCTCGCGTTGCATCATTCATTTTTTCTACCGTTTGGGGCACCAAAGAGAATACTTACTGACCAAGGCACTGAGTTTGTGATTTATTTATTTTTGTATGGGCGGACATGCAGTAGTTTAACCTAATTTATGTCCTCATTTGCCCAAACTAATTTAAATGCTATTACAACAGCTGTGAATGATGAATGCAGACTATTTTGAAAAACACACAGAACATGAACAAAAATCCCAAATAAAAATAATAAAATACACCCAAACTATAAATAAAAACATAGAGCCTACAGCGAAAAATAAAATAAAAGCATTCAAGACATTTACACGAAGTATTATTAAAAAAATATGCTATACTAGCATAACATTTTGCTAACATATATTTCAGACGATCAAAGAAAGATACCATATAATCACAGAGGTAAAAATATTAACAAAAGCACTTAAAGTAGACTGTAGTTAATGTTACTTAACCAATCTGATGCAGCTGTTGAACCTTATTGCTATAAAACTGATGAGAAACACAGAGAAATGTCGACGCTGTCCTCTCCAGCAGCTTGAATGTTTTCCCGGTTGCCATGGCAAGCTTAATATCAAAGCACAGGCCTAAAGTGTAAGCAGACGTTTAGTTGTTTAGTTCTCTCCTCCATCGTTACCATTAAACAGGGCTTTCATGTGAGCGGCTGCGGGCGCTGTAGCTCCTCTGCGTTAGCGCGATCTCTACTGGATTGCAAAAGCAAAAATGCATCATAGACAAATGTCCTAATATTATTGTATACAGACACAGCCGGCGACTCTGGTGAGATAGAATGTGCAAGATAATGTCTATATAGCAATAATAAATGTATGTGTATTTTCTTCATAATTTCTCCAGTACCGATAGCAGAACCGTTAACATCAAAGCTTACTGATACACCGGTCTTTCAAAATTTAGCCCCGGGGTCAATTTAATACCGGGTTTCGGTACCCATCCCTACTAATAAACTCCCCCTTTCCGCCCCTTTACGTTTCCGCCCCCACAAACCTCCCACTCCTCTAACACACCATGTGTCGTTGAGTTGCCGCGGGACCCTCTACGGAGGTTCCCCACGTCACTTTCGGTGCTCCGGATGAGGATTAGATGTTGATCGCTGCATCTGAGAGTGGGCTTTTGGACTGAGGATGAGGAAGCCGAATTTCCGCCCTTTGGGGTGGTCGTTCAGGCTGAATCGGATTCAGAGTTGACAGCCATGCTTGCCCGGGCCACCACCGGCAATGGGCTCTAGTGGAACCCTCCACCCTGTTCCGAGCACTCGCGGTTGGATGATTGGTTTCTAGGTGTGGGCCGTGGTTCTCAGCCACGTGCCGCCCCAGTGCCATTCTTCCCAGAGGTGTAAGAGGAGTTTCAGAAGACCTGGACGGCAACTTTTACTGCCAGAAACCATTCTTCTGCCTCCTCCACTCTCACTACCCTTGATGGTGAGGCTGCCAAGGGTTATGTGGACATTCCACAGGTGGAGCGTGCGATTCCTGGTGGAATCATCCGCGCCTCCCGTCCAAGGCAAGTAAGACAATGGCAGCTTTGGCTGCTAAGGCTTACTCTGCCGCTGGACAGGCGGCCTCCACCCTGCATGCCATGGGCATCTTGCAGGTCCATCAGGCAAAAACTCTGAAAGAGCTGCACGAGTGTAGTTCTGACCCAGGGCTACTGCAAGAACTGTGCACAGCAACTGACCTCACTCTCCGGGCGACGAAAGTCACGGTGCGTGCCCTGGTTCAGACGATGTCCACCCTGGTGGTCTATGAACAACATCTCTGGTTGGACCTGGCTGAAATGAAGGACGGCATCAAAGTTTGCTTTCTCGACTCCCCATTTCCCAGGCCGGCCTCTTCGGCAACACTGTCGAGGACTTTGCCCAGCAGTTCTCGGCAGTGCAGAAGCAGACGGAGGCCATAAAACACCCGATGTGATGTTGCCAACGTTCGGCCGCTGGCTGTACTTGTCATCTCGCGTCAAAATCATAGATGGTGCCCTTGCCCCGCTCAGGGAAGTTTGCATGATGACTGATGACTTGATGACTGGCTCATACTGGCCCAGTCGTGAGATCAGTTGTGCAAACTTGGACTTGGTGCTCAGGCAACTCAGCCAGTTGTGGCTTCAGGTCAACTGGGAAAAAAGCAAACTCTCCCCTGTGCAGAGCATCTCTTTTCTTGGTGTGGAGCTGGACTCGATCAATATGACGGCGCATCTCACCAACGAGTGCGCACAGTCAGTGCTGAACTGCCTGAATACGTTCTTGCAGAAAACAGCAGTCCCAGTGAAGCAATTTCAGAGGCTCCTGGGGTATATGGCATCTGCAGCCATGGTCCCGAGGTGGGCATGGCACTACGGCACACTCCATGTGATCATCACAACGTGTTGTCGCTGTACATTCAGCCCGTGGTCTGACCTTGTTTTTATATGGGCCGGAGTGCCCCTAGTACAAGTGTCTAGGCATGTTGTTGTCACAACAGATGCCTCCACCACCGGCTGGGGTGCCATATGCAGTGGGCATGCTGTGTCAGGCTCCTGGACAGGACCCCAATGACAGTGGCATATCAACTGCCTCGAGTTGCTAGCAGTACTCCTTGCCCTGCGCTGGATTCGACCATTGGTGCATGACAAGCATATACTCATCCGGATGGACATCACATCGACCGTAACGTACATCAACCACCAGGGTGGTCTACGCTCCCGTCGCATGTCGCAACTCGGCCACCATCTCCTCCTCTGGAGTCAGTGCCGACTCAGGTCACTGCGCGCCATTTATATCCCGGGTGAGCTCAATCATGCAGCCAACACGCTCTCACGACAGCTCACATTCCCGGGGGAATGGAGACTCCACCCCCAGGTGGTCCAGCTGATTTGGAGCCAATTCAGGGATGCACAGGTAGACCTCTTTGCCTCCCACGAATCCGCTCAGTGCCAGTTGTTTTACTCCCTGACCGAGTGGACCCTCGGCACGGATGCACTGGCACACAGCTGGCCCTGGGGCCTACGCAAATATGCGTTTCCCCCAGTGAACCTTGTCGCACAGACACTGTGGAAGGTCAGGGAGGACGAGGAGCAGGTCTTGCTAGTTGTGCTGTACTGGCCCAACCGGACCTGGTTCCCAGAGGTGATGCTCCTCGCGACAGCCCCTCCCTGGCGGATTTCCCTGAGGACTGACCTGCTTTCTCAGGGATGGGGAACCATATGGGACCCACATCCCTACCTCTGAAACCTCCACGTGTGGATTTAAGTGGCCTTCCGCTAGTGGTAGTTGACACTACCACTTTGGCTAGAGCCTCCTCTACGAGATGCGATTATGCCATGAAGTGGAGTCTGTTCGTTGAGTGGTGTTCTTCCCGCCGGGAAGACCCCTGAAAATGCCTGGTCAGTTCTGTGCTTTCCTTTCTTCAAGATGGCTTTGAGCGGAGGCTGTCCCCCTCCACCTCCACCATTGCAGCACATCACAATGTGTTCAGTGCCAGGTCAATGGGGAAGCACGCCCTGACCATCAGGTTCCTCAGAGGTGCCAGAAGGTTAGGAACGAGGGAACGAGGCCTCGCCTCGTTCCCTCTTGGGACCTCTCTGTTGCCCTGGCGGGCCTACAGAGAGCTCCCTTCGAGCCCCTTGAGGCAGTCGAGCTGAAACATCTGTCGTTAAAGACAGTGCTCCTGACTGCGCTCACTTCTTTCTAGAGGGTCGGGGACCTGCAAGCATTTTCAGTCAGCGAATCATGCCTAGAATTCGGGCCGGCTTCTTCTCACATTATTCTGAGACCCCGGCTTGGATATGTGCCCAAAGTTCCCACCACTCCCTTCCAGGACCAGGTGGTGAACTTGCAAGCGCTGCCCCTGGAGGAGGCAGACCCAGCCCTAGCATTGCTGTGTCCCGTTTGCACCCTGCGTGTTTATGTGGACTGCACGCAGAGCTTCAGAAGCTCTAAGCAGCTCTTTGTTTGCTTTGGAGGTCAGCAAAAGGGAAAGGCTGTATCCAAACAGAAGTTGGCCCACTGGATAGTGGATACCATCACCTTGGCATACCAGTCCCAAGGCGAGCCGTGCCCTCTCGGGTTGAGAGCTCACTCCACTCAGGGTGTTGCTTCCTCCTGGGCGTTGGCGCACGGCACCTCTGTGGCAAACATCTGCAGAGCTGCAGGCTGGGTGACACCAAACACATTTGCGAGATTTTATAATCTCTGAGTGGACCGGTGTCCTCCCGTGTGCCACGGGTCTTTGCTTGCTTGTGCCATTTCCCTCAGACGAGGGAATGTGAGCACTTTTCCTGCTCCTCAGTTCAGTTCCCCAGATGGTGAACCCTGTGGAGCTCCTCCTGCATCTTGTGGCAGTCAGAGCAAACGTGGGAGTTGAGTCCCAAAGTACTCTTCCCCTGGAATAAGGAACAGCAGCTTTGACCATCCCCTGAGTAATGACCTGTTCAATCCATCCCTCTGGTATGGAAGACTTCCTCGGGCCTACTCCGGACGCTGGAAGGTTACATCATCTCCGGTAGCACTTGCATTGGGCTTGCCAGCATCTGCTTCCCCAACATTCGTAATGTGGTTCAGTTGCTATGGTGTTTTCCATTGGGACTCCATAACGTCAGTATCGACGTAACATTGAACGTGACTCATTGAATGGGAACGTCTAGGTTACTATTGTAACCCCCTTTCCCTGAAGGAGGGAACAGAGACGTTACGTCCCCTTGCCATAGCCTTGAGTCACCTCTGAATGGCCGGGGCCATTTTCTTGGCTCCTCAGCAAAATATGAATAGAAGTGAGTATGCCAGTCCTGGCCAATTCCCATTGGTTTGTTTTGTACCACTTGAAGGTGATTGGGCTCCCAAGCGAGACCCCATTACATCAGTATCGACATAACATCTCCGTTCCCTCCTATCCTACAATAGTAACCTAGACAATGCTAAGGGAGTATTGTGAATTATTGTGAATAAAACACAGCTACTGACCAATCAGAATTAAGGACAGGAACTAACCATTTTACAAAATGTTATAAAGGTGTTATTTTATTAACATACGGTGTTGTCTCCAGGCAACATGCTCTATTTTAGTTTGTTTTTAATAAAATAAGGCACCAATTGATTGATCAAATGTATCTCAGGACAGAATAACTCAAATACTAATCAATAAAAGTGCAAAAAAGACCAAAACATGACCAACAGGGGTCCATTTTGTGTCCTGTTTAAGCACATGTGCACATGTCACATGACTCCATATTTTCTCCAATGAAAAGTGCTTTTTTCTTTTTTTTTCTAAGTGGGTGTAATTTATAGCTTATGGTGCGATTTATTATTTGTTCAAAATAGCCTGTATGGGCAGATCACATGATGTAGTATTGTTTACAGGATGTCTTTTTTTCTGTTAACATGTTGGGCTGTGTGTCTATTAATTTTTCTTAAATGCATCAACTGAATGCCTAATGTTAGTTTGATATCTTGTATTACATGAGAATATAAATGATTTTTCTCTAGGCTACCTGATGTAGTAGATTTAATGTTGGTGCAGTTTGGGTCACGGTGTTTGTCAAACGTGTCAGGTTGAGTCCGAATTAAATTAGTGTTGCTGTTGAATGACAGGTCAGGCGTTCTGTTAATTACTGTGGGAGCGGGGCGAGTCAGTTAGGGTGGTTATATGTCTTACACTGTGATTTTATCTCTAAGTCATTCATTCACTGTGTAACTTGCACACTAGTGATGCGCGGGTCGGCTTTTTTTCCAACTCGCGGGTCCCGCTTTTATGACATTATTTGGCCCGCCCCAGCCCGCCCCGCACCACTGTATCTATTTTTACAACCCGCCCCGCCCCGCACCTGCACCCGCGCCCATTTAATAGACATACTAGGCATTGTAATATAAATTAAAACAGCCTTTATTTCAGTCTGAAAGTGCTTGGAAACATCGCCCTGTAAACTGGCAACAACATACGATTATGAATATGAACCACAAATCAGTAATAACAAGATAGGCCTAATGATAAACATTGATAAACAAGTGATATAAACAGACCAAACTTCATACTACTAAACATCATACTAATAAAGTATACTACAGAAAAGCAGTTGAGCCCAGAATATGAACACAGTTCGTTTAATTTCACGTTGTGTTTTCCTCCCATATAAAACCGCTATAAAGAAAAAGCTTAATGTCGTTTAATGTAGCCTAAGTCAGAGATCAAAGATCAAATTCTGCACAAAACAATTATTCTGTATAGTATGCTTTATTTGTATGGTATTTAGTAAGTTTGGTTTGTTAATAACACTGCCTTAGTAAATTAAGCCACATTAAGCTCTTTCACATTAAGCATTTTATATATCCCTTTCAGATTTGTAGGACAACCGTTTACAGCCTACGCTACACAACCACTGAACTTTTGTTTTATTTAACACACGGAAATGATCATTTACCGTTTTTATGTTCACTGTGCAAAAAAAGAATGGCATCCACTGTACCGGGGTTTATTTCGCCTAGACTCCAGCACTTGGCCAGCAGAGCTGAATGTGCGCTCGCGGCCGGGATACAGAGAATCATTTTTGACACATTGGCAAGCACAGGAAAGGCGATTGACTGCGACTACAGGAAGCTTAGAATGTCCTCTCCGTCCCAGAAGAACTGGTCCTCAATGTAGCATTTTATTTTGTTTTATTTCTCCGTTTTTGTTGTCGTGGCTGGCGGCGGGAGCTGCTTGGCGCATCGCTTTCGTGACGCCAAAGGTTTGGGGACATCACGCAAGTTATGTTAGGGCCTTCGTATTGTAACCTTATAAAAAATAAAATGTAAAAAAAAATGTAAATAGATATTCCCAAATATTTAATATATGCTATAGGGAATTGCTCGCAACATACATGATTTTTTTTAATGACCCGCCCCAACCCGCCCCGCAAATAAAGTGACAATTTCTTAACCCGCCCCAACCCGACCCGTGGGTTATCCGTGGGTTATGAGACGACCCGCGCATCACTACCGCACACCTCTTGCATTTCGTTTAGTCACACCACAAGGTGTCACTGTGGCCTCAAAGCTTTGTCAATGCCACTCTGAGCTCAATTATTATATCTGAGGTAAAAGACATCACCCCTCATCACCATATGGACAAAGAAATTGAATTGTTGATATAAATAAATGTGAAAATAAATAAATTTAGACATACATGTAGAATACATGTACAAATAAATAAATGAAAAATAAATGTGGAAAAAAAAACAATTATACATAAAGAAATAAAAGTATGAAAAAATATATATATATTTTTTACATTTCTTTGTATATTTATTTATCTATTTATTTATTTATTTATAATTTAGGCACACCTGGCATTACATAATTAAGGCCATGACTTCACATCACATTCCCACAAGTTAATATGTCATGGCCACAACAAAACTAAGTGGATCGAACTTCTCTTACTGGGCACCATAGATTTAAAATGTATATCTTGCACTGGTATTACATTGCTTTTGAATTAACAGATTGTTGTAATTGTTAAACTAAAGGAATATCATTCCCTATTGCATTTTACTGATTGAGTCTAATGTTCTCATTACATATTTATACTGAGAGTTTTGAAAAGTACCACTTCCTTGTGGATAATACCAAAGTGATTAAAAAATAAACAAACCAAATATTCTGATTACATTAGCCTACATATTAATCTGTCTTTAAACAATGACTGCCTGAAGGAAACATTCAAATCCACAAGCATTTTATAAATGGCTGACTGATCATTTTTAACAACACAAGTTTGCAATTTTACCACTTTAATAATACAATAATACAAATTAATACAAGCAATTAATTTTAAAAACTTACATGCAGCACCATTTGTGAGAACAATGGTAAGGGTGAGAATGGTTCTGTGTAGCTCCATCTTGATAGATGAGAGATGAACAAACATCAGAGAAATATTTAACTGAGGTGAAAAAAAGTGTATATTTTTCCTCTCAGGGTGTTTATCCACTCAGAGATTGACTAGACACTGTGACGCTGCTGTATCTAGGAAGAATAAAAGTTTTTCCTCTTTTTCCAGCAGTCAAGCTGCTGGCTAATCTTATCTTATGATTCTTTAAATCTGCAAGGGTAAGTACAAAACTATGGAAGTAAATTAATGCCAAATGTTTTTGAAATAAAAAGCTTGTTGAATTGCACTAATTGAAACTAATTATTTTTAAGGCTTGCATTTTTATGGGCTGAAATTCAACATGGTCGTAGGTCAGTCAAGCTTGCATCAGCTGACTCTCAGGTGAGTTACGTCTGCCTATAGGAATACGACGGCTATCACAGCATCTATATATAAGCTCCTCAGTATTATCAGCAGCTATTGCATTTCTCAGGAGCAAATTACCCTCCTCCATCCCCAGCTCCTCCTCTCTTCAGTCAGTATTGTCCTTATTATTCCCCCTGAATCAGACTAATTCTCGAAATATGTGTACGTTAAATAATGACATTTAATGATATCAGCATATGCTGGTCCTGTTCTGTTTACCCTAGGGGGTTTATTGCTGCTCTCCCTGCTCTTATCCATGCTAGGCTGCATGGATGCACAGGAAGTTCTTGCCCAGAACAGAACCATACCGCCAATACAAACTCTTTGCATTATCTATCATATTTGACGATAGTGGATTACTAAGTAAAGACTTGTTTGTAAAGTATCTTCTTTTTTGCGTGTTCCTGCGCAAGCAACCCGTTACAGAGATTCATGTCGCAGTGTCATCAGCTTCCGTATAATTTAACAGGAGTGTCTGTGAGAGTGCTTAAACTTGCGGTACACCCAAGTTATGGACGGCTTCACAGTTGGTCCCGTTCTCTGCTCCCTCTGTATAAAGTTTATTCCAGTTAATATAATTTATTCATCATGCTAGTAAGATCAAATTAAGTCATCATTTTCTAATGTGTAAAAAGCATTAAAATAATTAATAAAAGGTTCTAAGATTGTTTTATCTTTGTAGCCAGTATGACGTTTAGTTTCCCCAAACACAAAAACATTTTATGTATCTATTAATCGACATTAATAATCATTATTACAATATCAAGAGAATTAATTGAAAAAATGACTCTGTAAAGAGTTCATGTTAATTGTATAATTTGAGTAACATTAAAGGGCACCTATTATGCAAAATTCACTTTTACATGGTGTTTGACCATAAATGTGTGTTGGCAGTGTGTGAGCAAAACCACCCTAGAATGAGAAAAATCCACCCAGTGGTTTTTTTACAATCTCAATAATTCATAAGCACTGTCTCAGAACGCCCTGTTCTAAGATTGCTCTCACTGTGACGTAGAATTGTGCTAAGCCCCACCCACGTGGTTTGATTGACAATCTGGTTTTGGCATAGACCCCGCCGTCGGTGATCTGTCAACCATCCTCCATTGTTTCAACGACAGCCGGTAATGTCTCCTAAGAAACATAAGTGTTCTGTTGTGGGATGTAATAATGAACATAGTAGTTTTCACTTACTTCCGACATCAGAGCCACTGAAAACGCAGTGGATGGATTTTATTTACGAAGGAAAGGCGCCACTCAAAATTCCAAAATACGTTTATGTTTGCGCAAATAATTTTTTGACTGACTGTTTTGAGAACGAGGGTCAATTCAAAGCAGGTCTTGCTTCAAAGTTAATCCTCAAGTGTGGATCGTTGCTACTGTTCGCGATCCAACGTCACCTCCAGAAGAAGTAAGTGTATTTAATGTTTTTTGAGCAAATAGTCATTTCAGTCGATGTCAGCCAATTCAATAACAAATGCGTCTAAAGTTGTTGTCGTCGTCGTAGAATGTCTGTGTATATAATTTAAACCTTGTTTGTATAGTGTGTATCTAACGTACTTAGCAAACGTTATCACAGTATTTGTGTTTGTAGTTTCAAAAAATTGCGCGAACGTTATCACAGTGTGTGTGTGTGTGTGTGTGTGTGTGTGTGTGTGTGTGTAGGTGTTGCACATCCATAATTGCAAAGGGGACGCGATTAAAACTCTATAAGTACATAACTGTATCAAATAACCATTCAGAGACGTCCTGCTCCATTCTCAATTGTGTTTCTTCTGCCAGAGTCTCTTCATCATCTGGGTCTGATTCCGGTTCAAACAAGTACGGCTGAATGCCATACAAAACAGCGGGTCTCTCATTCTCAGCCATTCTGCTTCTACCGACTGTTTATTGCCATAGGTATGCAAGTTACGCCCTCATCCAAAGGCAGGGCGGGGATATGCAGCTCATTTATATTTAAGGTGGTACACACCAAAACAGCTCTTTTTAAAACAGGCCCCAAAAATGACATTTTCAAATGGTTATAATAAATTAACTGTGGGGTATTTTGTGCTGAAACTTCACAAATACATTCTGGGGACACCCAAGACCAATATTACATCTTGTAAAAAGGGGCATAATTGGTGCCCTTTAAACAGTCTGTGTAAATAAACATTTATGCTATTTCAGGTGCAGCATCTGTTCCACCTTTACATTGTAAAGATGGCTTTTGTTAATGCCAAAATTTTATTGGTAACAGTCTATATAGTGTTCTGATGGACTTAAGTAATTGGTTAAAATTAAGTATTTGACAAACGACAACACAGATAATCATAAAAAATGCACTTAATGGTACATAGGACTAGGAGGCAAAGCTGTTTTTAAATCTTCTTAGTTACCAAATTTTGTATTCCAAAAGTTTGTCTCTTGCCCTGCAACCTAGTTTTTTTTTTTGTTTGTTTTTTTTTTGTAACATCATTACCATTGATGCATGTTAATCTGTTGCTAGGGTCAGACAGTATTTTATCTAACTGTCTTACTGGTGTGTCATAATTTATTTTGTATTAAACTACATAGCTTGTAGTTAATTAGTTAAGATATGCTGTGATTTGACATTTGAAAATTGATTTTTATTCTTATTTTACATGTATACACAGATGTTTCATGGAATGTTAAGTCATGAATATTTATTTTAGTAAAGGGATATTGCTAAAACTGTTAGCTGGGCAGTGTGTGTTGAATAATGAAAGCAGGAGACTGCCTAGCAACACTTGACACTGTAGTAACTGGTTTGACAGTCCTCTTAGATTTCTACCTCATGGACATGAACAAAGCACTGGCAGCATTCAGCTAGGATTCAGAGAAGAGAAAATGTCACTGCTAAAGCACTTGAGTTGTCATCTCATATTTACACTACCTGTATTCATTGGAGCAGAAAGTGGTAAGCAAAATGAGACATACTGAAGTAATATAATTAAATATAAACAAAACTTGCTTTATTAACAGTAGTAGTAGTAGAAGTTAAATTATTTAAATTTTGCTGCAACATTTTCTTAAGATGTGTGACTTGCTCTGATGGTCCTTTGAGGGTTATCTATAGTATTTATTACTTTAAAAGAAAAAAAAAAACAGTAATGCATTTGGCTGATGCATCAATGTTCTCGTTTTTCTTTCTTGTTGACATTTATCTGACAAAACTGTGATATTTCTGCCTCTACATTCTTTTTCAGCTAATGAATATTACTTAACCCGTTGGGCCAGATGCATGTACAGTTCCCCTGATCTCAGTGACATGGTGTATATTGACAACTTTTATTTCAATAAATATCTATACACACAGTTCAACAGCACTCTGGGAAGGTTTGTGGGGTTTAGTGAGTATGGAATGAAAAATGCAGAGTTCTGGAACAATAGCACCTTTCTGCAACACGAGAGAGCTAATGTTGATATATGGAGATTCAATATTAGAACCAAGGAGTCAGCTGTCCGTGTTAAAGCAGGTAAGTGGCTTAAGACTCTTTTCTGATCTTCACTGTTATTTGTGGAATTTAATATTTATGTTATTTTTACATTAGCATATATTTTAATTATTTACGGGAAAAGGTTGTAATGCCACCATGAATTGTATAAGTTTTAAACTCTAGCATTTTGAAATGTAAGAACTGAATCTGAAAAACTTATTGTGAGAAAAACAAAACACACACACACACACACACCTACACACACACACACACACACACACACACACACACACACACACATTTCTAGGGTTTTGTAAAATCACCCCTCACCCCCACTTGTCATACACATTCACATACATTCACAATGCATTGATGCATTAAAAACTATGTATTTAGGATGTTTCTCTCCTTGATTCAGTGAAACCGAAGGTCATTCTCAGTTTAGTGAACCAGGCTGGTGGCAGACATCCATCCATGTTGATGTGTAGTGCATATGAATTTTATCCTCAACACATCAAAGTGTCCTGGCTGAGAGATGGTAAACTGATGACCTCTGAAGTGACTGCCACAATGGAGATGGCTGATGGAGACTGGTACTACCAGATTCACTCTGAGCTGGAGTACACCCCCAAATCTGGAGAAAAAATCTCCTGTATGGTGGAGCATGCCAGTTCAACTCAACCAATGATCTATGACTGGGGTAAGAGTAGATACACACCTAGTGTCATATTATAACAACGCTTGTGCACAACTTAATTTGACACACTAGTTCAACCTACAGATCCCTCTATTCCTGAATCTGAGAAGAATAAAATCGCCATTGGTGCTTCTGGTCTGGTGCTGGGAATTATCATAGCAGCTGCTGGTCTTGTTTACTACAAGAAGAAATTAGCAGGTCAGTGGAGATAAGAATAATTCAGAAGGCTCTTAATCTATTTACATCATTCCTGTACATACATGTAACTAGGCAATTTTCTTCATCTTTTTTTTTTCTTCTTTCTTTTTTTTTTTTTTTTTTTTTTTTTTTTTTTTTTTTGACAGGGAGGATCCTGGTACCTAATTAATGATGTTAAGTTTCTCATTAAAGTTTGATAACTCGGCTGTCAAACTCAGTAACTTGAATAAGAGTTATACAAATTAAAGAATTTATCCTTTATAACATCACTATCACATAATCCTAATGTCTACAATTCTTTAACTGTTTTATTTCTAAATTTAAAACATGAAAAACAAACATGATATATCAAATCCAATACTTTTCCCACATGTGAACATTGTATGAATATTAAGTCATATTTGAGCAACTTTTTTTATTTTTTATTTTTTTAACCTTCATTCAGAGACTCTTATTTTGATATTCATTTCATTAGGTTGTTCCAGTTTTCTTGTTTGCTGCATTTAGTTCCTGTTTCCTTGGTTTTATTGTTTTTTGAAATTTGTTTTATAGTAACTGATTGTTAACTGATTAACACCTGTTCCTTGTTTAGTTCTTCATTTAGTCTGTGTATTTATAGGTCTCTGTTTCAGTTGTTATTTTTCTGTTATTGTCTATGGTTAGTGTTGGTTTGCTTTTTTTCTGTGTGCTCCAGAGTTCCTTGTTTTGTTTAATAAAGACCAACTGTAACAGGCAATGATGTAAATAATGTTAAATACAGAGATGGAGATTATTGTATAATAGAGATAATTGTTCTTGCTCTATATACTATAATATACTTAGAAGCAAAGAGTTTGATGAAATGGAAACAAGACAAAGACCTAACTAAAACATATCTGATGAGCATATTTTACTCTTATTTTACTTTATATTTTACATATATATATATATATATATATATTTTTTTTTTTTTTTTTTTTTAAATAGTCACACTGTGACTGACATAGGAAATGAATGGGAAAAATGATAAAAAATATGACAACTCAGAAAATCTTTTGTTGGTACAAACTACAAATCAGACACTGTGCAGAAAAAAAAGTGCACAGCAATGAAGGGGTGACACTCTAAAATGCCAAGAGTGCAAAATAGACACACCAACCCCACCTCCCTCCCCCCACACACATCTATATGAACTAGCACGACTATAACACAAAGCAAGTTTATGCAAATGTGTAAAATAAAATCAGTAATTCAGCCACAATGCAGTAAAAAAAAATGAACAGAAAGAAAGAGGTTACACACAAAAACAAAAACAAAGTACAAAACAGAAACACACATTCATTCACTTACAGACACACACACACACACACAAATGGTAACACACCATTATACACACACAAATGAACCGGTTTGGCTATAACAATAGGGTAAAATTGAGCCGAAACTCAAATAAAAGGTTGATATCAGATCAGACCCAGATTTATTAACCTGTAATAAAACATACCCATTCATTTTTGTTATTTTTTTAATTGACTTTTGATGTTATGTGTGACAAAATGCCCTCCTCTGTGTTCAGGTTTGACTATAGTAAAATTAATGCAAAAACCTAACCCTAACCCACCAAATGGCACTAATCTACCTTCAAAAAAATTTATTTTAAATGTCTTGTCTCTATTTTAACATGGAATACCGCTTTAATTGAAAAATAATAATAAAAATATATTAGATTTTTTTTTTTTTTTTTTTTATTAGTTTCAATGGGGGAAAATTTTATAAATGTTTCATAGTATCATAAAATACCCTCAAAATTTTATATAATAATCAAAACATATTATTGAACAAAAATATATTACATTGGTTTTTCTGAAAAACAAAAAAGTTACTTTTAAAGGCTTTGGTCACTTTTGACCGTAAAGAAGGCAAGTGTGACTCCTAAACGAAGAGGGCCAGAACATTGTGCAAGTTTACTGCAACAATGGAGCCGCAAACTTCACATACTTTTGAAAATACAGCGTTTAGATGATCCTGGTAAGCGCTCATTGTCACAGTTGTAAATATGACAGTGTTCTTCTTCTGCGAGGAAGTTTGGCGTCACAGCATTTGATTCAAAACAATGCTTCATGAAGCATCAGAGCACAGTGAATCAGTGTATTGAATCTGCTGTTTGGAGCGCCAAAGTCACATGATTTCAGCCGTTGGCAGTTTGACACGCGATCTGAATCATGATTCAACACACTGATTCATTTGTGCTCCGATGCTTCATGAAGCATTGTTTTGAAATCGGCCATCACTGAATAAGTCGTTATTTTGTTATTTTTGGCGCTCCAAAAATATTCTTGTCGCTTTATATTATTAATATTGAACCACTGTACTCACATGAACCGATTTAAATATGTTTTTAGTACCTTTAGGAACTTGAGAAAGGAAGTGACATTGCTTCCTATGGAAGCCTCACGGAGCCATCGGATTTCAATTAAAATATCTTAATTTGTGTTCCGAAGATTAACGAAGGTCTTACGGGTGTGGAACGGCATGAGGGTAAGTAATAAATGACAGAATTTTCATTTTTGGGTGAACTAACCCTTTAAATTATCATTAGCTGTGTCTTTTTAAATAGAGGAGGACAGTTATAGTGTAATTGTAATTGTAATGTTATATAATTGCAAAAACATTGGTCAAAAGAACAAATGAAGTGGTAAACCTTGTGATTTGTAATGTTATTTTTTTATTTTATTTTATTTTTTTTTTATTGCATTTTTTCATTTTTTACAACAGACAAAAGTATGAAAACATACCAATTCACCCACCCTCCCCCCTCCCCTTCCACCCAACGTAGCCCAGCGGTCTCTGTACAATGGGGTACATAATGCATGGAAATATTAACAGAAGAACAAAGCCACAGGAATCATAAAACTGGAATGAAAAGAAAGAGAAAAGGAAAAAAAACAAAACAAAAAAAAACAAAACAAAAAAACCCCGGAAAAATAGGGGAAAATACAATATTAAGGTATTCATTCTGAGTCCTGATCGTTACTTTGTGCAATATACTTGGTTCCCTTTCGATACTTCACTCGTACTGCGTATGGGGAAAGGTCTCCTTTTTCCCCGTTACTGAAGCCTTTTTCAATAACGCAGTGTAACTGCATCGTCATTGGTTCACTCATAGACAAGTTGTTGAACCAATGACGGCGCGGCATAGCCGCGTGGCCTATGGCGACAAAGCCCGCGAATATTCCCGCCGAAATGGGCGGGGTAGCTATATAAGCAGGCGCGTCGCCATAGGATTTCAGTTCTCTCTCCTTCAGCGACGACTTCATATCACTCTTCGCTGATCTCCGGCTGAAGCCTTCGCTGCCTGGAAGAAGCTCGCCTGGGAGAAGTTCTCGCCGCCGTCGAAGAGGCTCCCGCAGCGGACTGAGCTGAGACCGCCGAACGAAGACAGCGCCCGCTTCCCGCTTCCGGCCGCCTCTCAGCGCGTCTCCTGCCGCCATCCGGCGCCGTTCAAAGAGCTTTTCCCGCGGCTTAACGCCGCTTTCTAAAAGAGCTTTCCCAGCGGCTCTCGCACAATCGCCGTTTTCCCACAACTGTGGCACATGCAGAGCCTCGCTCCGCGGATCTTCGCTCTCTAGCAGCTGTTCACCGCGCCGCCCTCGTGCCGCCTTCAGCATCTGAGAGCATTCAGCTTATTCCCTGCCGTCTTCCGTCAGGTGAGTACAGAGCTTATTTTTCTACTTTCTCGCTGGCGTTTGCTTCAAATGCTGTCTCCGAACGCATTATTTGCCGGGTCCTCCCCCGCAAACCGCGCTCGTTGAGGATGCGAGCTCTCGCTCTCTCAGCTGAATTTGACATGATGCTCTCCCCTGACTTAGGCGAGACTCATGATACATTTTCTATCTGAGTGAGTTTATTTCTCCTTATCTCTATGTGCGTCGCTCGCCGGTCCCTCCCCCCCCACGCCGCGTTAATTCAGATATATGACATCTTTCTTCCCTAGCTTGGGTGAGAAACATGTTATATGCTTAATTTAATGGAGCATCTTTCTGCTGTTTGCACTGAGTCTTCTCTATGCGTTGTTCGCCGGTTCTGCCCGCGAGCCGCGTTTATTGAGAAATATAACATGTCACTCTCCCCCCCTCTTGGGTGACACCCATGTTATAAACATTCAGTTTATATAGCAGATTTTTGCAGAAGTTAACAATCTCTCAGCTGAATTTGACATGATGCTCTTGACTTAGGTGAGACTCATGATACATTTTCTATTTGTGTGAGTGTATTTTTCCTTATCTCAATGCGCGTCGTTCGCCGGTTCCGCCCCGCAAGCCGCGTCGATTGAGAAATATAACGTGACCTTCTCCCCCGACTCGGGCGAGAAACATGTTTTTATACTCTATTAATGGAGCTGATTCTGCTGTTTGCGCTGAGTTTCTCTATGCGTTGCTTGCCGGTTCCGCCCCGCAAGCCGCATTCATTGAGAAATATAACATGTCGCTCTCCCCCTGTCTCGGGTGAGACACATGTTATATATATGTATATATATACAGTTGATACAGTGTATTTCTGCCGAGTTTGCTGAATTTCTCAGCGCGTTGCTTGCCGGTTCTGCCCTGCAAGCGTCCTTTGAGAAATATAACGACACTCTCACCTGTCTTAGGTGAGACCTATGTTATTTATATTCAGCACATCAGTTGATGTAGCATATTTATTCCAGTCTCTCTGCGTGTCGTTTGCCGGCCCTGCCCCTGCAAGCCACGTTCATGAGGATGTATGCGCTCACTGAAAGCGAGCTCAATGCTCACTCGTGCTTGGTGGAACTAACATGCTCATTATGCTGGACCTCTGTTCATGTGACTTGCTGGCTCTGCCCTGCAAGCCATGTTCATTGAGGTAGAGCGGTCTCACTTCCGACACCGCTCTGTGGAATATATCTTGATGCTCTCCCCTGACTCAGGTGGGACACATGTATATTTTCCAAGAAGCATATATCTGTTTACTGAGTTTCTCAGTGTGTCGTTTGCCGGTTTCACCCCGCAAGCCACGTTCATGAGGATGCATGAGCATTTCTAAAAACTAGCCGTGTGCAGGCCCCCCTTCCAGCGGCCCGCCAACCGGCACCATTCAACCCCTTGTCACGCGGACCTGGCAGGCCATCCCCGGAGTATCAAGTGGGTTCTGGGGATAATATCTCAAGGCTACTCGCTCCAGTTTGCTCGCAGACCCCTGCTTTTTGCAGGGTGCTTCCCACTTCAGTAAACACGGACGATGCTCACGTCCTCCGAGCTGAAGTGATGTCTCTGTTCGAGAAGGGGCCTATAGAAATGGTCTCCCCTCAGAGAGCGATTTACAGCCATTACTTCCTCATTCCCTAGAGTGATGGCGGTCTTAGATCCATCTTAGACCTCAGACTCCTGAACCTTTCCCTCATGAGATGGAAGTTCAAGATGTTAACGCTGAAGCAGATCCTCGCGCAGGTTTGCCCCGGGGACTGGTTCTGCTTGCTGGACCTGAAAAATGCATACTTTCACATCCAGATAGCCCCCCATCTCAGGCGATTCTTGAGATTCGCATTCGAAGGCGTGGCTTGCCAATATATGGTCCTTCCATTCGGGCTGTCCCTAGCTCCTCGCACTTTTACCAAGTGCATGAACGTGGCGCTTTCCCCACTGAGACAGTTGGGAATCCGGGTTCTCAATTTTCTCAACGACTGGCTCATCCTAGCCCAGTCACGAGCTGAGCTGGAGCATCACAGATCCGTGCTACTCAGCCACATGGAGTGTCTGGGTCTCAGGGTCAACTTTGCCAAGAGCTCACTGCTCCCCAGCTAACGTATAATGTTCCTGGGTGCAGTCTTCGACTCAGCCCGTATGACGGGTGTAGTATCGCCAGAGCACGCTCTGGCCATTCAGCAGCTCGCAGCATTGGTCAGGAACAGAGCCTATCTCCCTCTGAAGTACTTCCAGAGGATGCTAGGGCTGATGGCTTCCGCCTTCCCGGTTCTGCAGCTCGGCCTTCTTCGGATGCGGCCTTTGCAATACTGGTTGAAGTTCCAGGTCCCTCCTCATGCCTGGCGGCACGGCCGCCTGTGTCTCGGGGTCAATCAGACCTGTTAGACAGCTCTGAAACCCTGGATGAACCCTGTGTGGTTCAGTCAAGGTGTACCCCTATAGGCGGTGTTCAGAAGAACGGTGCTCTCAACAGATGCACCCAACACAGGTTGGGGTGCTCTTTGCAAGGGCAGACCGGCCTTCGGCTCGTGGTCTCATGAAGCCATCTGCACATCAACTGCCTCGATGTTGGCAGTGATTCGAGCCCTTCGCGCCTTTTAGACACACCTGATGGGACGCAACGTCTTAAGTCCAGTCGGACAGCATGACAATGGTGTCATACATAAATCACCAGGGTGGTCTTTCGTCCAGCTGCTTATGCGCTCTGGCGAAGCGTCTTCTGGAATGGGCATTACCGAGGTTTCAGTCGCTCAGAGTGACTCACACAACCGGGAGAACAAACTTGGCAGCAGATATGCTATCCCGGAGCAATGTCCCCTCAGACGAGTGGATGCTCCACCCCCAGACGGTTCTCACGATCTGGGAGTTCTTCGGGAAGGCAGAGGTAGACCTCTTCGCCTCAGAAGACAACTCTCACTGCCCAATTTATTTCTCGAAGGAGGACATTGCGCTGGCTCACGTCTGGCCCAGCACCCTCCTTTACGCTTTCCCCCCGATTGCTCTGATCTTGCAGATCATCAGATGAATCAGGGAAGACAAGCACAGAGTCCTCCTGGTGGACCTGCTCTAGAGGAGCCAAGTTTGCTCCTCAGAGCTGTTCAGGCTTTCCACGAAAGCCCCGTGGCCGATCCCCCTGAGACGGGACCTCCTCTCTCAGGCGAACAGGACGATTTGGCATCCCCAGCCAGAACTCTGGGCTCTGCACCTCTGGTCCCTCGATGGGAGCCTGCTAACCTCCCCAGGGACGTGCTGAATACCATTTCTCAGGCGAGAGCTCCGTCCACGAGACGCCTCTACGCCCAGAAATGGTCGGTCTTTGTTGACTGGTGTTCTACACGCAACATAGACCCAGTGGAGTGTGACGTATCTCCGATACTGTTTTTTCTCCAGGAGCGTTTGAGTCTGGGTCGCACACCTTCAACGCTCAAAGTTTACGTAGCAGCCATTGCAGCATTTCACGCTCCTATTGCTGGCCAGTCAGTGGGACGAAACAACCTCCTGGTGCGTTTGAGAGGTTCTAGGCGATTAAATCCTCCTCGTCCTCTCACTGTTCCCACCTGGGACCTCTCTTTGGTCCTCAGAGCTCTTAAAGGGCCTCCCTTTGAGCCACTGCATTCAGCTGACCTCAGGCCCCTGACGCTCAAAACCGCTCTGCTACTTGCACTAGCATCGGTTAAGCGAGTTGGTGACTTGCAGGCCCTCTCCGTGAGCCCTGCATGCCTTGAGTTTGGGCCCAATGACTCCAAAGTCGTTTTGAAACCTAGGCATGGCTACGTCCCTAAGGTGCTCTTGACTCCATTCAGAGCACGGGTCATTTCCCTCTCAGTGCTTCCTCCCTCGTCGGACAAGCGAGAGCTGGAATTGCTCTGCCCCGTCAGGGCATTAAGGACCTACGTTGAACGATCACAGCCTTTCCGGCAATCCGATCAGCTCTTTATCTGCTTTGGTGGCCGCACCAAAGGGTCTTCAGTCTCAAAGCAACGTCTTGCGTGTCGGATAGTCGATGCTATTACTCTATTCCTCTATGGGCCTCAACTGCCCCATAGGAGTTAGAGCCCACTCCACTAGAGGAATGGCTTCCTCTTGGGCCTGGTCTAGTGGAGTTTTGATTAAAGACATCTGTGAGGCAGCCGGCTGGTCCTCGCCGTCCACTTTTGTCAGATTTTATCATTTGGATGTCCCGACCTTACAAGCTCGGTCATCTCTGTATGATCCAGCGGCCTCTATTGAGCTCCGCTTCATGCCACTCTGGGAGTTCACTCCCCTCTTGGTAGTGTAACAAGGGTTCGACGGCTCCAGCCTTCTCACTTGTCCTCTGGTTCCCTCGCGGTGTCCAAGACAAGTCCAGTCGTTCCCTGCCGTGGCACGGCGCGGTTGAATTCGTTCCCCATACGCAGTACAAGTGAAGTATCGAAAGGGAACGTACTCGGTTACTAGCGTAACCTCGGTTCCCTGAGATACGGAATGAGTACTGCGTTACATGCCGTGCCACGAGGCTGCGGCTTCAGTGTTGTCGCTTACACTGCGTTATTGAAAAAGGCTTCAGTAACGGGGAAAAAGGAGACCTTTCCCCATACGCAGTACTCGTTCCGTATCTCAGGGAACCGAGGTTACGTTAGTAACCGAGTACGATATCTTTTCAGCAGCTATAGTCCAAATCTTTAATGTAGAGATTTGTGCCAAGTTCACCCGAGCCGTGGATAATTCCAACATTATGATGTCCCGAAGTTGAAACAACCACTTGTATACATCCAGGGAATGAGGCGGAAGCCAATGTTGTGCTAGCAGTTTTTTCACAGATGTTAAACCGGCCAGCCAGATAATTTTTTGCAGCTTAGAGAAATTCAACTGAGAGTCGTCATTCAGTAATAATACAGAGGGGTTCATCGGTATAGGACGTGATTTGTAATGTTATAATAAGGATTTATATAGTTTAAAAGGAATTTTTAATGACAAAACCTTGAAACCTTGAATTATATTAGTGGCCTTCTACTGCCATCTGGTGGCACAAAATTACAGTTTCAGGCAATTTACTAAGGAAAAACATGGTTTTGAAAGTTTTTTGACAGTGATATCGCCACCTATTGCCTGATCTCCACCAATTTTTTTTTTGGGTGTCCTCAGAGTGTGCCCATACATATGCGTGTTAATTTTGGTGAAAATATCTAATTTTGTTTTGAAGTTTTAGATGCTTATATATATGAGAGGATAAAAAAAAAAAATGACCCAAGAATGTGTTTGATTGGATTTTTTTGCCACTTCCTATCAAAATTTTGACATTTGGGCTCTAACATGTAGTTAATCAACTTAGGTTCTGTGTTTCCTTCGCTGGTTTCGTCTTGATCGGACTAACAGTTTCGTTATAAGATATAAGATATTTTTTAAGCGCTAAATCACAACGTTGCACAAACCATAAGCTGAAACCTGGCAAGTCTGGAATCATCTGGTAAGTCTGGTGTGAGGTTTCAGCAGTGTAAGCACGTGACTCCCATGAAAATAAGTTGACAACACCCAAATTTATACACATTTTAATCCAAAAACATTAAAAACATGTTTTTTTATAGGTTTTTAACAGTTATAGCGCCACCTATGGTTCGATCTCTATAAAAATTGGCATGCTTCTTTAGAGTCATATGCTGCACATGCTCACCTATTTTCGTGAATTTCTGAGTTTTCCTTTAGGCTTTATAGGCTTTTGGGTATATTTAGCCACACCCACTTTCTAAATTACCCTGTTATAGTGACCCAAAGGGTAAAGTTCAACTTTTTTAAAATAATTATTGATCTAGAGCAGTGGTTCTCAAACCTGTCCTGGGGACCCCCCCACCACTGCACATTTTGTTATCAGTTTGTGCATCTAGCTCATGTATTCTATCCCTTTGCTAGATCCTGTGTTGGAGGAATATTTTAGCACCAACTAACTGCTGACGTAGACGTACGTTTAGTTTACCAGTTGTTGCTGCTGCTGTTGTTGTATGCATAGCACCTACTTTTCTGCCGGTACAGTTTAAGCAGTATATATATATATGTATATTATTATTATTATTTTATTTTTTTTCATACTCCCTCATACTCACCTCTGAATGTACTTGCAGCAAGCATGTTAACAGCCAAGTGAAGGTTGTTTTTTTATTGTGTAAAATGGTGGTGTTTAATGTGGTTGTTGATTATTAAATGTTGAAATGTGGGCAGTGATTAAATGTTATAAAAAGCTGAATATTATGAAGGTATATCCTTACCATGAAAGTAACTTTCACATGATTAAAAGATCTTCCTTTTCACTCCACGAGCATCACAAACTTAAATATATGGTGCAGGTTTGGCTGTGTTTGTGAAAGTCATGCATCTCTAGTATTTAAAAACTGGTTTACCATGATTGTTGTAAACATACAAACAGGTTCTTTTACATCTTTTGCATACAGAAGCACTGAAGCTTGCAATCATGGGAAAGATTTGGGGGAACTATAGGGAAGTTTTGATCAGATTTTCACAAACTTCCCTATAGTTTCATAATACAGCATTCAACAATGGACCCTTTTCACAGACTGAGCGTCGCTCTCTTTCCATACATGAATAGAGAATATTTGTTTTCGTTTTGAATTAGATCATTTAAAAGTAGATGCTTAAATGTTTCTTTATTGCGCATGTCTGTGTAACAAATATTCACTGAGTTTGATTTCATTTTTCTGATGCACTCCAGAAAAAAGTTCATGGAGACCGTGATGGAAGAAAGCACACCCTGTTTGATTTCTGTATTTTACAAAGGCACAATATTTTGTTTTGATCATTGACATAAATAAAAGTAAATTCTTTTCAGTTTTGAATGATGTATTGCTTTTATCTGAATGACCATAAATGACAGAGTATTTAAGTTGATTTTGCTGCTATGTGAAAAAAAAATCTACCACAATGCCCTGATGTGTTTGTTGACCCCAGAGGGATAAACAATGTTCCCAGCAGTTCTACCGCTCTAAAAGAGCTTCCCGCGGCCCTCGCCGCTCTAAAAGAGCCCCACAATTGCCGTTATAACGGCGGCGGCGTTGATCCAAATGCCGTACCACGCTTGTGGCACATGCAGAGCCCCTCTGCACGACAACGACGGTCACGGCGAGTGCGTCGCATGCCTGGGAAAGTCCCAAGCTGAAGGCGTGCTCGCTGGAGCCTCATGCCCGCACTGCGAGTGCATGAGTTTGGCTTCTCTGCGCTCACAGAACTCGCGCCCTCCCGTCTCCTTCCTCCCGCGAGCCGGCCAGGAAGAGACAGCGGGGTAGAAGGGTCCAGTGCCCAGAGATGTGCGAGCTCACGTTGGCTCAGCCCCCGCGTGCCTCGCCCTCTCCCACCAGAGAACACTCACCCGTCTTGTTCTCGATGCGAGCAACCTCGTCTGCAGATGCGAGCGACCCAAACAGAAGGATGGGTTGGCGAGTCGGACGACCCCGCCCCCCCGCCTCCTCTGGAGCCCATTGACCACGGCCCGGGTATGGATGCCGAACTCTTCCGCATCCTATCCAAAGCAGTGGAGGAGCTTTACCTCCAGTGTGCCCTGCTGCAGGAGCCGTCGCCTAGCTGCTTGGATGAGTGGTTTCTGCCAGGTCGTCGCCAGGCCCCTCGCCAGCGCTCCGCCCTGTTTTTTCCCGAGGTGCACGAGGAGCTTACTAAGTCGTGGCGCGCCCCTACTCTGCCCGCCTTCACACGACTCACTGTTCAGCCCTCACGACTGTGGACGGCTCGGAAGAAAAGGGCTATGAGCATCTACTGCCCCTGGATGAAGCAGTGGCAGCTCACCTCTGTCATCCCGCGGCTGTGGGCTGGAAAACTAAGAGGTCATCCAACACCATTCAACCCCTTGTCACTCGGGCCGAGGCCTGGCAGGCCATCCCCGGGGTGTCAAGTTGGATCCTAGGGACCATAAGTCGGGGCTACTTGCTCCAGTTTACCCGAAGGCCCCCACGCTTCGGGGGGGTACTTCAAACCTCAGTAAATTCGGACGACGCACACGTCCTCCGAGCCGAGGTCATGGCTTTGCTGAGGAAAGGAGCTATAAAGATAGTCTCCCCTTCAGAGAGCGAGTCGTTACTTTCTGGTCCCCAAGAAGGATGGCGGTCTCAGACCCATCCTAGATCTCAGACTTTTGAACCTCTCCCTCATGAGATGGAAGTTCAAAATGTTAACGCTGAAGCAGATCCTCGCACAGATTTGTCACGAGGACTGGTTCTGCTCACTGGATCTGAAAGATGCATACTTTCACATCCAGATAGCCCCCCACCACAGGCGATTCTTGAGATTCGCATTCGAGGGCATGGCTTACCAATATACAGTCCTACCCTTCGGGCTGTCTCTGGCTCCTCGCACTTTTACCAAGTGCATGAACGCGGCGCTTTCCCCACTGAGACAGTTGGGAATCCGAGTTCTGAATTATCTCGACGATTGGCTCATCCTGGCCCATTCGCGAGCCGAGCTGGAGCACCACAGATCTGTGCTCCTCAGCCATCTAGAGTGCCTGGGTCTCAGGGTCAACCTAGCCAAGAGCTCGCTGCTTCCCAGCCAAAGTATATCGTTCCTGGGGGTAGTTTTCGACTTGGTCCTCATGACGGCAGTGGTCTCGCCAGAGTGTGCTCTGGCCATTCAGCAGCTCGCGGCTTCCGTCAAGAACAAAGCCTACCTCCCTCTGAAGCTTTTCCAGAAGCTGTAAGGGCTGATGGCTTCCGCTTCCCCAGTTCTGCAGCTCGGCCTTCTTCGGATGCGGCCTCTACAGTACTGGTGGGAGTTTCGGGTCCCTCCTCACGCCTGGCGGCATGGCCACCTGTGTCTCAAGGTCAATCAGGCCTGTCTTTCAGCCCTGAAACCCTGGATGAACCCTGCTTGGTTCAGTCTTGGAGTACCCCTACAGGCGGTGTCACGAAGGACAGTGCTCTCGACAGACGCATCCAACTCGGATTGGGGTGCTCTTTGCGAGGGCAGACCGGCTTTCGGCTCGTGGTCCCACGAGGAGAGCCATCTGCACATCAACTGCCTCGAGATGTTGGCAGTGATGCGAGCCCTTCAATCTGACGGGACGCCACATCTTAGTCCAGTCGGACAGTATGACAGTGTGTCATACATAAATCACCAGGGTGGTCTTTCGTCCAGCCGCTTATGCGCTCTGGTGAAACGTCTTCTGGAATGGGCACTGCCGAGGTTTCGGTCGCTCAGGGCGACTCACATACCTGGCAAGACCAATCTGGGTGCGGATATGCTATCCCGGAGCAACGTCCCCTCAGACGAGTGGATGCTCCATCCCCAGACGGTTCTCAAGATATGGGAGTTCTTCGGGAAGGCAGAGGTAGACCTCTTCGCCTAAGAAGACAACTCTCACTGCCCAACCTATTTTTTGAAGGAGGTCAATGCTCTGGCCCACACCTGGCCCAGCACCCGGCCCAGCACCCTCCTTTACGCATTTCCCCCAATCGCTCTGATTCTGCAGGTCATCAGACGAGTCAGGGAAGACAAAAACAGAGTCCTCCTAGTGGCCCCGCTCTGGAGGAGCCAAGTTTGGTCCTCAGAGCTGTTCAGGCTTTCCACGAAAGCGCCGTGGCCCATCCCCCTGAGACGGGACCTCCTCTCTCAGGCAAACAGAACGATCTGGCACCCACAGCCAGAGCTCTGGGCTCTGCACCACTTGTCCCTTGATGGGAGCCAGCTGACCTCCCCAGGGACGTGCTAAATACCATCTCTCAGGCAAGAGCTCCGTCCACAAGACGCCTCTACGCCCAGAAATGGTCAGTCTTTGTTGATTGGTGCTCTGCACACAACATAGACCCTGTGGAGTGTGACGTATCTCCGATACTGTCTTTCCTCCAGGAGCGTTTGGATTTAGGGCGCGCCCCTTCAACGCTTAAAGTATACGTAGCAGCCATCACAGCGTTTCATGCTCCTGTCGCTGGCCAGTCAGTGGGACGAAACAGCCTTGTGGTGCGTTTCCTGAGGGGTTCCAGGCGTTTGAATCCACCTCGTCCCCTCACTGTTCCCACTTGGGACCTCTCACTGGTCCTCAGAGCTCTTAAAGGGTCTCCCTTTGAGCCACTGCGTTCAGCTGACCTCAGGCCCCTGATGCTTAAAACCGTTCTGCTACTCGCACTAGCATCGGTCAAGCGTGTTGGCGACTTGCAGGCCCTTTCTGTAAGCCCTGCTTGCCTTGAATTTGGGCCTAACGACTCCAAGGTTGTGTTGAAACCCAGGCATGACTACATTCCTAAGGTGCTCTCGACCCCTTTCAGAGCACAGGTCATCTCGCTCTCTGCACTCCCTCCTTCTTCGGATGAGCAAGAGCTGGAGTTGCTCTGCCCTGTCAGGGCATTGAGGACCTATGTTGAGCGATCACAGCCCTTCAGGCAGTCAGGTCAGCTCTTTGTTTGTTTTGGTGGCCGCACCAAAGGGTCTTCGGTCTCAAAGCAAAATCTCTCGCGTTGGATAGTCGACGCTATTGCTCTCTGTTACTCCTCTATGGGCACCAATTGTCCCATAGGAGTTAGAGCCCACTCCACTAGAGGAATGGCTTCCTCCTGGGCCTGGTCCAGTGGAGTTTCTATTAAAGACATCTGTGAGGCGGCCGGCTGGTCTTCACCGTCCACTTTTGTCAGGTTTTATCAGTTGGACGTCCCGACCTTACAAGCTCGGGTCCTTTCGGTGTGACCTGGCAGCCTCTGTCGAGCTCCGCCTCATGCCAATACGGGAGTTATCTCCTCTTGTAGTGTAACAAGGGTTCGGTGGCTTCGGCCTTCTTACTTGTCCTCTGGTCCCCCCTCGGTGTCCAAAGCAAGTTCAGTCGTTCCCTGCCGTGGCACGGCATGGTTGAATTCATTCCCCATACGCAGTAAGAGTGAAGTATCGAAAGGGAACATACTCGGTTACTAACGTAACCTTGGTTCCCTGAGATACGGAACGAGTACTGCGTTACTTGCCATGCCACGAGGCTGCAACTTCAGTGTTGTCGCTTCAGTCGATATGGCCTGAAATCCTATGGCGAAACGCCTGCTTATATAGCCCTTAACCCCAACAACTTGTCTATGAGTGAACCAATGACGGTGCAGTTACACTGCGTTATTGAAAAAGGCTTCAGTAACGGGGAAAAAGGGAGACTTTTCCCCATATGCAGTACTCGTTCCGTATCTCAGGGAACCAAGGTTACGTTAGTAACCGAGTACGTTTTGTGTATGTTGTATATGTATAATGTTTCATGTAAAATTATTTCATGTAAAATTAAGTTGCATAAAAGAAATTAACAATGAACAGAACAATTCTCTTTTATTTACATGTGAACATATGTAAAAAAAAAAAATGTTTTACCAGAAATTACTCCGGCTCATTTACAAATAAATTACATTACAAATATAATATATACAACTTATGCATTTCATTTTTAACTTACATCACAAAACTAAGCTGTACAGAAATTAGGCTGTTTCATTGACAAAAGGTGACATTTAAATAATATTTATATCGACACATTTTAATGTACCCATTTTATGCATTCTGTTCTTGAGAAAACTGGGGAAAAAAGCGGCCTTTGAAGTGCAATTGCGTCACTGCGGCGCGAGGAGGGCTGACGTAATTAGAGAGCGACTTCAAATGCACCCTCTCCATTTCCCCATGGAATGAAGCATCCATATCAAGACACTTCGCGGTCTACACTATCCCACAATTATTCTCCAAAAATTTTACACTGTATGTCCTATGCCTTCCCTATTCAACTTACTGAACGAAAGCAGCATCAGTTCCATTTTTTCCGTAAGTAGAATAGGGAAGGTGTAGGACATACAACGTAAACTTTTTGGAGAATACAGAAATGCGGTTTTGGCAGAGGCACTTAGAAGGTGAACGTTTGTTTATATTAAACATATACAGAAAATGACGATCATTTTGCTAGATAAGACCCTTATTCCTCGTCTGGTATCGTTTAAAGCCCTTTGAAGCTGCACTGAAACTGTAATTTTGACCTTCAACTGTTTGGAGGCCAATGAAGTCCACTATAAGGATAATAATCCTGGAATGTTTTCATCAAAAACCTTAATTTCTTTTTGACTGAAGAAAGAAAGACATGAACATCTTGGATGACATGGGGGTGAGTAAATTATCAGGAAAAGTTTATTTGAAAGTGGACTATTCCTTTAAATCTCCAGTTTTCCGCTTTTTCTTGTTGAATTTAACTGTCGTTTCATCCCTCAGGCTTATATAAAAAAATAAATAAATAATTAAAATATATTTTTTTTGAAGCCTTATGATGAATTATTCAGATATTTAACCTTGTCATTGTGCTTTTTTCTGTGTATATAATCTCATACTATGATGTACACAAACCCATGATATTTGATTTTTTTTGTCATTATGATTGTTCATTGTTAAAGATACAACCATTTGTATGATTTTGTAGTTCTACAATTATAAGCTCTGCAATAATAATAATAATAATAATAAAAAGATATGAGTGACAGGTGCAATAAAACCTCATTGCACCAGTTATCAACAACCCTACCTAGAACGGTTTTCCTCAGCATTTGCAATGACTGCACAAAGGAGACGTTTGGCAGCTGCTCGACGATCTCGCCTTTGGAGAAGACTGTTGATTTTGTATTCAGAAAATGTAAGTAGTACTATTAAAGATAAGATTACCCCAGAATGAATTGCATTACTAGCACACCATAACACTTACACAATAATAATGATAAATGCTGACCAATACTTAATTATATTACTTATTTTACTGAAAATGTTTTAGTAAAACAAGCAAAATGTAATTTGTTTTGTCATTTGACATAGTTATGCGTAAATACACACTAGACAAATACAGCTGATGTGAATACATCTCAAAATACAGTCAAGCAATGAATTAATGCATGAATTAATAAAATAAATACATTTTATTTACTGACAACAATAGGAAACATAAATGAGTTATAGAATGAATAAAAGTAACCATCACAATTAATAAATACAAGTCAACAACACATGAAACAAAGCTTTATTCAAACTTATTGTTCTAACAATCATGTATTTACAGTCCTACTGCCATCTCAACAAAGCTGTGCCATTTCTGCAGCTTTATTTTGATAAAGCAGCTGACCACCATGAACACCTTCGCCTGTCTTTGCCATCCATCATGTCCCTCATTGCTGCTCCTCTCAATGGGGACATTCTTGATTAAGAGGAAGACCATGATGATGGACCCCTGAACCCCACAACCTTGAATCAAGAGTGGGAGAAGATGTGCAGGACAATCTGGCTGCCACTGTCTGCTCCAAACATTCGTGTGCTCTCCATGAACATGACTACCTGTAAAAAATTTAAACAGATTAAAAAGTTTTACAATTCATTTCAGCATTCTGTTTCTTGCCATATTTCATTTAATATTTTTTACAATTACATGCTAATTTTTATTGTAGCTTTATTACTTCTGTGGTGTAGTGGGCTGAACTGATGAGCTGGTAAGTAGAAGGTTGTTGGTTCGATCTCCGCAGCCGTCACCTCCAGTGTGTCCTTGAGCAAGACACTTTACTCCAGGTTGCTCCACGGGGATCGTCCCTGTAATAAGAGCACTGTTTGTCGCTTTGGATAAAAGCATCTGCCAAAAGCATAACTAAATAAATGTAAATGTGATTTTTGTAAATCCTTTTTTGTAACAGTCTCGGGCACAAACACTCAATAAAGCTGCTTATTTCTTAAAATGTACTTTTTCAAGGTAATACTATAATATAAATACATACATATATTTCATACAGTTTCTATTTGGGGGCATAAAGGCTTAGTTCACCCAAACATATAAATTCAGTCATTATTTACTCGCCTTCATGCTGTTCAATCCCTGCTGGTTTCTTTTTCTCTTTTTTTCCTCACAAATGCCGCCGTCACCTTGCCTTGCAGGTCCTGCTCCACCACAAAAGCTCTGCAGCAAACATACAGACATCAAGAATCAGAAAAGTGCTGTAAGTATGTTTGAAATTACAATAATTAAAATAAACTAGAACTTAAGATTTAAATAGATTTTTTTATTAATTTCTGTAGTATACTCACTCAAAGCCTTTGATGGCAGCATTCCTTCATCAGCCTCTCTCCACCGGATAAACACACGTGTGCTCATCTGTCCCTGTAACATCCAGACAAGATTCAAGTTTCCTCTTTGATTTATGTGCTCAATACTACATTTACATGTTGAGTTAGTTGATGATGTGTTAACTCACTTTTTTTTTATTCTACACAAATATTCCTTAAACAATCAACAGTAGTAACGGACAAATAAAATAGATAACTTATGTCTAGTTACTTGTACATTTGTGTATTTACATTACTGTACATTCATGTAATGTAAGCAGTGTTGACAACAGTGAATTCTACATAATAGTACACACACATCACTCAGATGTTTATTTCATGTTGTGATGTGCTCATTATCTGCAATACTTATTGAATATTTTCCTGTCAGATGTTAAATAAACATTTAGTAATCGATTTTATGATGTATATGGTTTAGAATTCATGTAAATCCATGTAAAGGGAGAAGACAAGACAGGTTTTAGTAATGAGACATGAAATAAACAATAAGAAACAGGGTTAACTTTCCTTGATATGCGAAAAGGGCCAATGTATTTCTGGGAAAGTTTCTTGAATTCGACCCCAGAGGGACAGGTTCTTCGTAGCTAGCCAAACTCTTTGACCGGCTCGGAAATTAGGGGCCATCCGGTGGAGGCGAGTAGCCTGATTTTGGTATCTCTGGGAGGTTCGAAGGAGGGTATGCCTGACCTTCCTCCATGTTAGCCGACAGAGTTGGACAAAGCACTGGGCCAAGGGAACACCAACTTGCGCCTCTTCCTCTGGGAATTATGGGGGGGGGGATATCTGAACTGGCATTCAAAGGGGGATAGTCCAGTGGCAGAGGACTGGAAGGTGTTGTGGGCATATTCAGCCCACATGATATAGGTGGCCCAAGACATGGGATTACTGGCTGCCATACACCGCAGGGTGGTCTCCAGATCCTGATTAATCCGTTCTGTCTGGCCATTAGACTCTGGATGGAACCCAGATGATAGGCTGGCTGTGGCCCCAATAAGCCTGCAGAAGGCTCGCCTGAACCGGGATGAGAACTGGGGACCTCGGTCAGAGATAATGTCCAGGGGAATACCAAATATCCGGAAGACATGGTTCATGAGGAGCCCTGCAGTCTCCTTGGCCGAAGGCAGCTTGAGCAGGGGAATGAACTGGGCAGCCTTAGAGAACTGGTGTACAACCACCAGGATGACTGTGTTGCCCTGGGATGGCGGAAGTCTTGTAACAAAGTTCAGAGAAAGGTGCGACCATGGCCTGCAGGTAAGGGACAGGTAAGGGACAGAGCAGGCCCTGAGGTCGCTGACGTGTAGACTTTCCTTGGTTGCACATGGGACAGGCCTCCACATAGACCTTAACATCCTTCTTGATGGATGGCCACCAAAACCGCCGCTGGAGGAAGTCAAGTGTGCGAGCACTTCCTGGATGGCAAGTCAAGGGAGACTCATGACCCCACTGCAAGACCCGGGCCTGGGCAGATTGAGGAACGAACAGGCATCCAGTGGGACCACCACCTGGATTGGGCTCATGGGCAAGGGCCTCTCACACCACCCTTTCCAGTTCCCACTGAAGGGGTGTGACGATCCTAGACATTGGAATTATCGATGTCAAAGGCTTTTCTTGTGTCTCGGGAGAGTAGGCTCGAGACAGGGCATCCAGCTTGACATTTTTGGTGCCGGGTCTGTAAGATAGGAGAAACTGGAATCGATTAAAAAAAAGTGACCATCGAGCTTGCCGAGGGTTCAACCGCTTAGCCTGCTGGAGATATTCTAGGTTCTTGTGGTCCATGAGAACCTGGAAAGGCTGCTGAGCCCCCTCAAACCAGTGGCGCCACTCCTCCAAGGCAAATTTTACCGTGAGCAACTCACGATCCCCCACGTGGTAGTTGCGCTCTGCATCCGACAGGCGAGGAGACATGAAGGAGCAAGGGTGTAATTTTCCATCCTCACCTCTCTGTGACAGGATGGCCCCTACCCCCACATCTGAGGTGTCCACCTCCACCATGAAAGGTCTTTCTGGGTCAGGGATCAAAAGAATAGGAGCGGAAGTGAAGCGGCGCTTGAGATCCTCAAAGGCCCCCGCTGGCTCCGGACCCCAGTGACTCTTGGTTCCTCCTCCCTTGGTAAGCACCGTCAAGGGGGCCACCACAGAGCTGAAATTCTTAATGAACCTCCTATAGAACCCGAGAAACACTTCTCTGGCTTTACGTAGAGATGATTCAATCAATCAATCAATCAATCAATCATTTTTTATTTATAGAGCACCTTACAACAGCCAAAAGGAGCACAAGGTGCTTTCCAGTAAAACAAGACAATAAAAAATATAAGAAGACAATAAAAAAAAGAAAATATAAGAACAAAATGAACATCAAATAGCAATTAAAACAGGGACTATGTATTGAAAGCTTGTATGAATAAATAAGTTTTCAACTGCGCTTTAAAAACACTCAGCACAGTGATGGAACGTAAGTGTGCTGGAAGTGCATTCCACAGCTTTGGTCCCTGGATGGAAAATGACCGGCCTCCGAACTTCTTGTAGTTGTATTTGGGAGTGACCAGAGAGGTATGTCCAGAGGAACGGAGAGCTCTGGCTGGTTGGTAGACCTTTATTAATTCGGCAAGGTAGGCCGGGGCCAGACCATTGATGGCCTTAAACACAAAAAGAAGGACCTTATACTCCACCCTAAACCGCACCGGAAGCCAGTGAAGTGAGTGGAGGACAGGGGTGATGTGTGAGCGTTTGGAGGTATTAGAGAGAAGTCGTGCTGCAGCGTTCTGTACCATTTGGAGCCTATTGAAAAGTGAATGATTAAGTCCAGTGTAGAGAGCATTACAGTTGTGATTGTCAAGGAGTCTCTGGAGAACCCTGCTATCATGCCCCTCATGCTCCTCCAGTGACCTTGAGAAAATGAGAATATCGTCAAGGTATACAAAGACAAATTGATTAAGCAGGTCCCGGAGAATGCCATTAATCAGCGCTTGGAATACTGCAGGGGCATTGGTGAGCCCGAACGGCATCACAAGATACTCATAGTGGCCCGTGGGGGTGTTGAAGGCAGTCTTCTATTCGTCCCCCTGCTTGATCCGCACAAGATGGTAAGGATTGCTTAGATCCAGTTTAGTAAAAATGGAAGCCCCTTGAAGCAGCTCAAAAGCCGTGGCCATGAGAGGTAGGGGGTATCGATTCTGAACCGTGATCTTGTTGAGGCCCTGGTAATCAATACAAGGCCTAAGACCCCATCTTTCTTCTCAACAAAAAAGAAACCCACCCCAGCTGGGGAGGTAGAGGCATGGATGATGCCGGCTGCCAAGGACTCCCTAATGTAGGTATCCATAGCTGAGCGCTCGGGGGGAGATAAGGAGAAGATCTGACCCCTGGGAGGCCAGGAGCCAGGGAGTAGATCAATAGCACAGTCGTAAGTGCGGTAAGGTGGTAAGGAGGTAGCCCAGGACTTGCTGAACAATGCCTTGAACTGATGATAAACACTGGGGACTCAGGACAGGTCGACAGACTCTTGAAACTCAGAACTAGGGGCTGGGGATCTCTGAAGTAGGCAGGTGAGTTGGCAAGTGGAACCCCAGCTTAGAATGGTGCCAGTGGGCCAGTCGATATGAGGATTATGTCTGCACAGCCAAGGGTGACACAGGATAATAGGGTACTCGGGGGAGTCAATAAGATAGAAGGTCTCCTCTCCTCCTGCTGGTGTTGAAAGATAGTAAGTCCCAGGAACTGAGTGGCCTCTGTTACTTTGCCCAGTTCCAGAGGTCTGCCATCCAAAGTGGTAACTGCCTGGGGGTGAGGAAGAACTTGGGTAGGGATCTTAAGTTCCTTAGACGGTGACGGTCCTCTAGGCCTGTTTTGCTTTGCCAGCTGTGGGACGGGACTTATGAGGTAATCATCATCTGAAACACCTGCAGAGTAGGATATAATAGTTTTTGGTTCTCTGATTTGCCCCCCTTCTGTTACCCTCTGGTTTTTCGTTAGTTTTGGGTTGTTTTGTTGGATTATACGTTTGCTTTATGTTTTAGTTTAGTTTGGGGCTTTAGGTTTTGGCAGGCCTGTTTGGTATGTTGGTTTATTATTTTTCATTACTTAATTATTTATTTTTCCTTAGCAGGGCTTTCAATGTTAATTATTATGCTTTTGTAAATTTAATTTTGTTAATAAACATTTTTTGATTTATTGTCGTTCTTGTTGCCTCCCTCATTTGTCGCGGCACTGAGCCGGCACTGTCCACAGGCACTTTTTCCAGATTTCCTTGTGGTTTCTCAGTTTGATCGATTAGAGCAACCATAAACAAAGCAAAACCTAGGCATTTCATAGTGCTTCCCTATGTAGAAAACCACTTCCTGCCCTCCACCTGTATTTCGCACCACCCCCGTGACGTCATGTGCAAACAACCTATTAGGCCTACTACAATCAATGAAGAAATAGCCGGTGAACTTTCATACTTTTTTCTTGTATGAAATTCGATTTTTGTTTATTGCAAATTATATAATTCTAAAGGATGTTATTTAGACATTATTGGTTTGTTTTATTATATTTATTTATTTTGTTGGGACATTAATGGGCTGAATTATTGGTAGTGGAGGGTTTAGTCTATGTGGCTATGTGGAGGGTTTAGTCACAGTTTATTTATTAGAAATATGGTATTTGCTGTAGGGCTTAATTTTAGCACTTTTTGTATTAGTTTTGGGTTGTGGATAAAGGTCTAGTTTTGTATATACGCTATATTGCCAAAAGTTTTCTTGACGCTTGTCTTGACGCTTTACATGCACATGAACTTTAATGACATCCCATTCTTAATACTTTTGGCAATATGGTGCTATTCAGATAAAAATAAAAGGCAAAGGTTTAAAATCATTAAATCATCAAAATTAAAAACAAAAAACAAAAACAGTGTATTTACTGTATAAATGTTTTAATATCTGCTGCCTTTGTAGTAATTTAAAATCAAGCATTTAAATCCTGTGTGCTAAATTTTGTACTGCATCTACTTGTGCTCTTAAAGTGATGTTTGTATTTTTTAATGGTTTTCACCTGACTGACTGAATGAACTGCATCAAACTTTCAAAAGAAAAAAGAAAAAAAGGCTAATGTATGATCAATGAGTGAATTTCAGTTGATTTCTTCTTGTAGTGGGCCGTCTTTTTTACAGTATTTCACAATTACTTTATTGATTGAATCACACAGTTTGCATAACTTTAAACACATTGTCATTCACAAAGCATATGTAGCATTGTGGTGCACTTAACTCAGAATGGCACAACACAGCCCCAAAAGTGAAACACGAGCAACACACTGTTGTCATCGGTAACACACAAGCACTCAAAATTGAACACACCTGTTTCAAATCAGTAATGTGTTGCACCTAATCAGTAATCAGGATATAAAGCCATGTCAAATCCAAATGGCATGTGTGATTTTCACAATGGAGGGCAGGAGAGAAGGAGCAAGTGGAAGTGGAAGTGGAAGTGGAAGAGGAAGAGGAAGAGGAAGAGGAAGAGGAGGAGGAGACAGAGGAGGAGGAAGAGACAGAGGAGGAGGAGGAAGAGACGGAGGAGGAGGAGGAGGAGGAGGAGGAGGAGGAGGAGGAAGAGATGGAGGAGGAGGAAGAGACGGAGGAGGAGGAGGAGGAGAGGAGGAAGAAGAGACAGAGGAGGAAGACGGAGGAGGAGGAGGAGGAGGAGGAGGAGGAGGAGGAGGAGGAAGAACAAGAGCCATCATTTCCAATGAAATTAGAGCAACAATCATACACCATGTTCTGGTTCATGGAATGAGTATGAGGGAAGCAGGACTGCGTGTTCAACCAAATATAAGCAGGTTCTCTGTGGCCTCCATCGTCAGGACATTCAGAGAAGAGAACAGGTAAGTGTACTATCATTTGTGGTCCCTCAAACTTACAGTACAGTATGTACAGTTGTGGAATGTCTCAGTAAATTACTGTAACATATCTCTAAAAATTGGTCCTTTTCTTGCAGTGATATACTTATATAATAGTATTTTATGTATTGTATAGTCGTGGCCAAAAGTTTTGAGAATTACATAAATATTAGTTTTCAAAAAGTTTACTGCTAAACTGCTTTTAGATCTTTGTTTCAGTTGTTTCTGTGATGTACTGAAATAAAATTACAAGCACTTCATACGTTTCAAAGGCTTTTATCGACAATTACATGACATTTATGCAAAGAGTCAGTAATTGCAGTGTTGGCCCTTCTTTTTCAGGACCTCTGCAATTCGACTGGGCATGCTCTCAATCAACTTCTGGGCCAAATCCTGACTGATAGCAACCCATTCTTTCATAATAACTTCTTGGAGTTTGTCAGAATTAGTGGGTTTTTGTTTGTCCACCTGCCTCTTGAGGATTGACCACAAGTTCTCAATGGGATTAAGATCTGGGGAGTTTCCAGGCCATGGACCCAAAATTTCAACATTCTGGTCCCCGAGCCACTTAGTTATTCCTTTTTGCCTTATGGCACGGTGCTCCATCGTGCTGGAAAATGCATTGTTCTTCACCAAACTGTTGTTGGATTGTTGGAAGAAGTTGCTGTTGGAGGGTGTTTGGTACCATTCTTTATTCATGGCTGTGTTTTTGGGCAGAATTGTGAGTGAGCCCACTCCCTTGGATGAGAAGCAACCCCACACATGAATGGTGTCAGGATGCTTTACTGTTGGCATGACACAGGACTGATGGTAGCGCTCACCTTTTCCTCTCCGGACAAGCCTTTTTCCAGATGCCCCAAACAATTGGAAAGGGGCTTCATATGAGAATATGACTTTGCCCCAGTCCTCAGCAGTCCATTCACTATACTTTCTGCAGAAGATCAATCTGTCCCTGATGTTTTTTTGGAGAGAAGTGGCTTCTTTGCTGCCCTTCTTGACACCAGGCCATATTCCAAAAGTCTTCGCCTCACTGTGCGTGCAGATGCGCTCACACCTGCCTGCTGCCATTCCTGAGCAAGCTCTGCACTGGTGGCACTCCGATCCCACAGCTGAATCCTCTTTAGGAGACGATCCTGGCGCTTGCTGGACTTTCTTGGACGCCCTGAAGCCTTCTTTACAAGAATTGAACCTCTTTCCTTGAAGTTCTTGATGAACCTATAAATTGTTGATTTAGGTGCAATCTTAGTAGCCACAATATCCTTGCCTGTGAAGCCATTTTTATGCAACGCAATGATGGCTGCACGTGTTTCTTTGCAGGTCACCATGGTTAACAATGGAAGAACAATGATTTCAAGCATCACCCTCCTTTTAACATGTCAAGTCTGCCATTCTAACCCAATCAGCCTGACATAATGATCTCCAGCCTTGTGCTCGTCAACATTCTCACCTGAGTTAACAAGATGATTACTGAAATGATCTCAGCAGGTCCTTTAATGACAGCAATGAAATGCAGTGGAAAGGTTTTTTTGGGATTAAGTTAATTTTCATGGCAAAGAAGGACTATGCAATTCATCTGATCACTCTTCATAACATTCTGGAGTATATGCAAATTGCTATTATAAAAACTTAAGCAGCAACTTTTCCAATTTCCAATATTTATGTAATTCTCAAAACTTTTGGCCACGACTGTACATATTTGGTGACATTTCAATGCATTAGGCCTGTCTGTACAATTCTAACAAGAGGTTTTATTTGATAGAACTGAAAGACTGGCACATGCCGGTGGAAGGAGAGGTATGTTCTCACAACAGCAGGAGACCATTATTGTCAATATGGTCCTTCAAAAATAATCTCATTCGTCTGCGTGAAATACAACAGCGAGTTGAGGAAGACAACGTGAATTTTGAAGGAATCAACAGTGTGAGTCTCTCCACAATTGACCGTGTCCTGAAACGCAACCTGATAAGTCTCAAACAAGCCTACAGAGTACCATTTGAGAGAAATTCTGAAAGGGTAAAAGAGCTACGATATCAATATGTACAAGTAAGTAATCAGGTCCAGCGATTATACAGCACTATTGAGTTACTGTACATCTTTACTGTGTTGAATGTAATGTAGCACATGTATACAGAGGCATGAAGCCTGGAATGCTATGTCATTTACGTTACTTCAAAAATTAATTTTCGTTAATTTCTATAGAGAATGTTTCAACTGGATTCCATGGAGAGGCCTCATGAGTGCATCTTCTTGGATGAAGCTGGCTTCAATCTCACCAAGAGGAGAAGGAGAGGCCGCAACATTATTGGTCAACGTGCCATTGTAGAGTTGCCAGGGCAGTGTGGTGGCAACGTGACCATATGTGCTGCCATCAGCAGCTACGGGGTTATTCACCGCCATGTAACTTTAGGGCCTTACAACACTGCCCATCTTCTAACATTTCTGGATGCTCTACAGGAAGCACTACTGAGACGTGAACAGAGAGGTGATGAGCAGGCAGAGCATCCCATGTATGTGGTAATCTGGGACAATGCGAACTTTCACCGTGGTCCTAGAATTCATGAGTGGTTTGAAAATAACCCACATTTTATAAATGTGTGCCTCCCACCATACTCGGCCTTCCTTAATCCCATTGAAGAATTTTTTTCTGCATGGAGGTGGAAGGTCTATGACAGAAATCCTTATGCACAGGAAAATCTCCTTCAGTCAATGGATGCAGCATGTGACAACATTGGAGTGGAAGCAATTCAAGGTTGGATTCGGCATGCTAAAGGATTCTTTCCCCGCAAGGGACAGGATTGCCTGTGACGTTGATGAGGTCCTGTGGCCTGACCAAGCCCAGAGGCATGATGCTGAGGCAGAATGATTTCAAGACATTGCTTACTATCGATCTGTTGCATATTTAGTTTGTGACTACATTTTATGTGTGCAAGTACTTGATAATAAAAATAATTTTTCCCTGCTCTGCCCTGAGTGCAGTGTTTTGCATTTATCTCTGTAGTGTGTAATGACTGCTGTGTAGTCGTTATGCATTAGCTGGATGTGTGTGTTATTTGAAAACAGTGTTTGGTTTTGGGTAAAGATAACATAGTTCTGAAGCAACTGTTTGATTAGTAAGTAATTTTAATTTATAAAGCACATTTACACACAGCGCAAACTGACCAAAGTGTTGTACAATGAAAACACACATATAGAATCAATAAATAAAGAATAATAAGTAATAAAATGAAATGAAATGAAATCTTCAATATCAGGGCACACAACAGAAATACATAACAGCAGAAATACCAGGTTAAGGAACAGGGAAGGCCAAAGAATAAAAATAAGTTTTTAACCTGGATTTAAATGCATCAATGGAAGGGGCAGATCTAATATGCTGGGGCAGCTGGTTCCACAAACGTGGAGCAGCAACTGCAAATGCTCTATCACCTCTCTGTTTAAGCCGTGAGCGCGGCACAAACAGGAGCCCATTGTTTGAGGATCTCAGTGACCTTTGAACTGAGTATGGCTGTACAAGGTCAGTAATATAAGTTGGGGAGAGTTAGCACCCATTAAGTGCTTGATATAGTAAGACAAGTCAAAGATTTTGACAGTGTAGCTTAAGTTTGGTGATTTGTGTTTAAGGTTTTGAGAAAGCGAGAGAAACATTCAAAAAAAGTGTTTTAGCAATTCAGAAATACTGTAAGTGGTAGGGTTCTGCACACTGAGAATCTTGCAAAATATTGACGAATCACTTGACCGTAATGTAAATGACATTTGAGAGCTGCAGCAGGAGAAGGATTTTCATGGAATAACATTTAATTTTTCTCTGTTCATCACGCAGCTATTGTATTGCTTCTAAAAACTATGTAGTAAGTATACGTTTTATGGCTTCCATCCACATTCACTTTTGATGAGTGGACAAGAGCCACTTAAAGCTCATTTATATCTCAACCTTTATTTCTGAGACTCACCACATAGCACCTTGTCTAACATTATCAATGAATATCTCATAAACTGTCAATGAAATTAGATATACAGTATGTAGGTAAAGAGGACAAAATTGAAAAATTGAAAACACAAGTCCAAGATACAATTTCACACAGAAAAGATCCATCCAGAAATGTGCATGTGGTGCTGGTTCTGTAATTCAGTGTCGACTTTATATAAGACTAATTTCAAATTATTTCAGAAATGTACTTGTTCTGGGGAAAAAATCAAAGCGGATAATAGCATGCGCAACATTAAAATATATATTGCCAGCGCAGGACTGTAAAATGTTTTGTAAACCTCATTTAGGAGGCCTTCTGGAAAAAAAAACCTGAACAAAATGTAGTCTCAAACATGACCACGGGATGTCACTGTCATTCCACAACCACAGCACAGGCTGACTTAATGAGAGATTTGGTGATTTAAGAGAAACTTTTGGTGTTTTTACGTGTACAATTTCACACTGTTACACTACACATTTTGTCATGTACTATGGTATGAATAACACAAGCATATCTAACCTCTTTCTGGTTGTAGATGCACTGTGTTGAGCAGTTAATCGCATGACTGTCACTGCCTGTCTCGTGTTTAATTCACTGTTAGCGGTAAATCCTGTCGCTCGTGCTCTGAACTGCTGAGGATCTAGAGCTCGCAATGGGTGACTGGTGGACAGATTATCGGAGTGTTTCGCGCTGTCAGGACACTAGTTTCTACACGGACGAGACCACAACAGAACGTATGAAGTCAACGACAGTTTTCAAACAAGAGAAAACTGAAATGTTACCTTTCTTTCATTGGATTATAACGGAAAGCTGTGCATTAATTTAGAGAAGATCAACAAAATGTGTTCTAAACTAATACATCTCGCTAAAGATACCGAGTTAGGTTTTGAATCACATGCCGCCCTTCAAACTGGAATGAATCTTTCAGAAGTGTGAAGCTCTTCATAGTCTGTGGAGCGCGTGCAAAGGTGAAGATTCCACAGGTAAAACAGCATCATGATGCCGACGGACCAAACGCGCTCCTCTGTCTCTCCTGTGTAGGGTTCATAAATGTCAGAAACGTTAATGGGACATATCATAGATAACCCCTGTGGCCAAAATGAGCGTCTATTCTCACCTATGGCGGATTCTGCAGATATTATTGGCAACGATAATCACGGCTGTCACTCAAGGTATGTAGATTTCTAGTCAAGTTGGAAGAGCTCAATCATGTTTTTGTCATTGTAAATAGTATTATACTGTATTTAGGAAGTGAAAGGGGTTTGTAATTCTTGAAAATGAATTTAGGAGCATTCAGAATCTTTACATAGAAGAACAAATGGGTGACTCGAGTTTCGTTTTAGACATGCAATTTAAATTTAATCACTCTATTAATGGCCAGATTCCAGAAAAGGAATTTTAGCCTATACTTTAAGAGTTAATTGTGTTCCATTCCACCTTTTTCCCTTTTTTTTTTTTTTTTTGTGAGACTTATTACTGTATAGTTATATTTCATAAAATTAATGTAGCATGAAAAGTTGATGGTTAAAACAAATCGAATGTAAAATCAAATGTTTGGCCCAAGCACTTTAAAACCTTCTTACAGTATCAGTATACAGATTCTAACAGTACAGTATAAAGTTTGTTTGATTAAAATTGTACAACATTGTAGTAGATTGGTCAAAATTATATTAAATTACCTGAGTAAAAACTATTTCCCATGCATTATTATATGCTGGCACGCACTATCTTATGAATGGGCATGATCCTTCTGACATACATGAATCTATCTGTATCTGTAAGGTAGGCCTACTTATCTGCAGAAACTATTTTTTTAGCCTTAAACATTCTGGATAAGAGCATGATAAAGTTTACATCCCTATAAAACTGATTTTTCAAACAGGTTTTAAGGGCATTATTGGATACAGAACCATATCCAACCTTTCCTCAAAGGTCTTTGCTCACTTCTCATTCTTTAGATTCTCATTTCTCTCATCTGTCTCAATCCTTTCTGTACTTTTTTTTTGTAGTGAGTGCTTGTTTCTCAAGGCATGGTCTGCATAGGATTAGTGCTCATCCTGTCCCAGAAACAGTGTTTCTACAGCTTCACTCATTCACAGGGGCTGAGACATCTGTGCTGTGTGTGTTCTCTCTCTTTAATGGTGTTTTAAGACATTTTAGGATCACTTCTATGTTGTTGCACATGAAAAGATATAAATGGAAACAGTATCACGCAAGAAATTGTGCTATTATTGTACTGGTTAAATATATATATGCTTTTATACAACAACTTTAACAAAGTTAATATTGAGTAACTTTTCTGACAAAATTTGTTGAGCTAGTTTATATATTTTATTTCTCTACCAACAAAACTTGTTCCAAAAGAAGCAAAATAATCAAGCCCTTTCAGAAAAGCACTTGGCCAATAAAATTTTCAGTGTTACTGTGCATTTGTTCAACTCAGTATCTACGATGGTGAGGTGCAGTGTAACAGCTTTGCATTAAGGGTGTATTATAAAGGTTGGTGCTGACTTGAAAAAAAAAAAAAGTAGCATGCAAGCTTGCTTGTTGACAATGTGATAATGTAGTATAATCACAGAAAGTATCTGCTATATACTAACAGCTGTCATAACATTATATTTATGTCATCAGACAGTACCAAATCTTTCAGCATTAAGGCCCCAATTGGTCAGTGTGAATGGTCTCTGCTCTGTCCTTGCAAATCCTGGAGCGTAAATGGTGCTATAACTGCTGCATTGAATTATTTTGTAATTAATTGCATTTGCTTAAATCAAAAGATAAACAAAACATTATATATTAAAAATTTCTCAAAGACCTCTAAACTTTGGAAAATGTAAATATGAATTAAGGCAATTCACACCAAGGACAAAAAATAAAGTGATAACAATAAAGAGAAGGTTCTAAAAATTGTTCTAAATATAAAAGAATAGCAGAGTCTACACCACAACTATAAAGACAACAGCACAGATAAACTATATGGTTGGAATCACTTTCAGAACTTTTTTTTTTTTTTTCAGCTGATGAGCAGTTTTTTACCACATGTAATGGAAAGGTCATTTAACAGAAATAATGTAATGCCAATTTACTAAACTTACAAATTTCTTTCCTTATACAGTAAGTGAATGTGTCAAACTTTTAATTAAAAAATATAATAAATTACATTGTTTTAATCCTTTTTTAGACTTAAAGTGAGGTGTTAAGCTGTCATAGCAAGACAGAGTGTCATCTCCAGTTTTACTCGAGGAAGTTTGAGGTATTTGTAAGAAGAAACAACTGTTGATGTGTCTCAAGGGGAAACACATCTGTGCTGTCAGCTCTTGTTAGTCTTTTTACTGTATTCTCACAGCATGGTGGTGAAACCCACTGCTTTTTTCAGTGTTATCAAATCTACTTAAGAGTCTTCTTTTTTTTAAAAATTGTTTTCACATTTCAGGTTGGTCCAAACGTCTATAATTAGGGCCCGAGCACTGATGGTGTGAGGATTTTTGCATCGCATTGAATCGCATTTTTGAGGGCCTAAACATGCTTGAAATCTCATGAAACTTTGCACATGTGTCAGAAGTGGTGAAAATTTATGTCTGATATGGGTTTCAGAATTAGGTGTGGCAAAATGGCTTGATAGCGCCACCTACAAAATTTTAATTAAGTGCCCTTCACGCTATGTTTCACGTATAGGTATGAAATTTGGTAGACGTGTAACAGCCCAATACCTACAAAACAGTCCCTGGGTGCAAAATCTGTAAAACCAACAGGAAATCAGAGGGCGTATTCACAAAACATTTTATCTTACCACTAAGAGTTCTCCTAAATAGCAGTAAAAGTTCCTAGCTAAGAGGTTTCTCTTAAAACCTATTCACAAAGCTGCTGAGACCAACTTTTACTAAGGAATAGAGAGAAGACTTAAGCTAAGAGAAAGGGTGAGGTTGACCTCGTTACTATGGAGTATACACACAGTGATTGACTGGGGGAGGAGTCAGCAATTTAATCATAGAAATATTGTAGAATGAGGTGTCATGTTTCCATATTAAAATAAAGGTTTCAAAATACAAATGTTGCCCTATTCAAATAAAGGTTTTAAAATGTAGGCTAAGTGTCACTAATTAAATTAGTATATACAGTTAATTGTGGACCACCTCTTGGATGTCTGCATCTCAAGAGAATGTAAAATGCAAGCAACAAATTATGTTTTATAAACAAAGTTTGGGAGGAACACATTGAAACGGTAGCAGAATATATACAGACGAGAGCCGACATCCCTCCGCCACCCCGTCCCTCACTCTCGGCTGGGGATATAGGGAGAACTTTGGGTTTGGGCTAAATTCCAAGCACGGAGCCCTCAATCCCCTTGGACAGCACACCAAATATGCTTATTATATATTTTTTTACTCTATTTAATCATTTGTAAATGTGAACTCATGAAAACCACTGCCACAGGTAATCGGCAATATTTATTTATTTCTTAAAGATTTTATTTTTGGCATCTCATCGTAGATTCAAATCTATAAATCAAAATGTATTGCATTTATGAAGAAAAGGTTCAGCACCCAAGGCTCTATCACTATTGCCTCAATGGTGTACAGTGTCTTTGGGTGGATTAGGACTGTTTGTGATTTGGTCTTAGTGACTTAGGAGTCCTCTTGACTACTCCTAACGTTTCACAGATTTAGGAGCTAGTTTTAGTGCTAAAATGCTTTGTGAAATACTCTTAGAGCAAAAATGTATGATTCCTAAAATTAGGACTGACACACCCATTATTTTTAAGAGTTTCTCCTAAATCGGCAATTTAGGAGCTACTTTTAGCCTTAAGATGTTTATTGAATACGGCCCCCAATATTTAGAATTTTCTCTGCAAAATTTTTGCAGTTTTTGCCATTTCCAGACGTTGTATTTTAACGAACTCCTCCTAGAGATTTAACCAGATCAACATCATATTTGGACAGTCTAGGCCTTTGCGATGTTCACTGAAGGGCGTGTCCGTGGTGGCCTGAAAAAGTTTGAAGTTTCGCCATGAAACAGGAAGTTGTTGTAACTTGGGCATACAATGTCCGATCTGCCCCAAACTTCACATGTCATGAAGAAACATCATAGGCAGTCCTGGCCTGAACACATCTACTTGGCAATATTCTGTTACAGTCATAGCGTCACCCAGGGGTAACAGGAAATGGCATGTTTTATACTGTGATTAACTCCTCGTAGAGATTTAACTAGATCAACATCAAATTTGGTCAGTCTAATCTTAAGGCATTGGTGATGTTAAATTGCGAAGATCTTGAGTTTTCGTTGAAGGGTGTGTCTGTGATGGCCTGACAAAATCTGATGTTTCGCCATGAAACAGGAAGCTGTTGTATTATTAGCTTTGTTAATATTATAATCTTATATTAAATATAATATATTTCAAGGGCAATTTAAGGACATTTTTGTTGCAATTTTGGTGTTGCTATGGGTCACCAATTGATTGCAAATATATGCTGCTGAGCACATACAGACAGCAGAATGCTTTCTTAGGGTGGACTGATGGATGATGCATGGATGGATAGAATCTGAGTGATTTTACTATATATTTTCAAGAATATTTGTGAAGGGTGAAATCAAAATAGTTTTATTTATATCTGCTCTCAAACCTGCTATCGATGTTTCATTAGTACTACAATAAGGTCCCATTTAACTAACATTGATTAACAATGAGCAGTTTGTTACAGTACATAATATTTTTGTTAACCTTAGTTAATAAAAATACAGCTGTAAATTGTTAGATTAAATTATCCCTGGTCCATTAAATAATAATAAAGTGCCCCTATTTTGCTAATTAAAAGGGATAGTTAATCTAAAAATGAAAATTCTGTCACCGTTTACTCACCCTCAAGTTGTTCCAAACCTGTATACATTTCTTTGTTCTGCTGCACACAAAGGAAGATATTTGGAGAATGCTTGTAACCAAGCAGATCACACACCCCACTGACTACCATAGTAGGAAAAAAATACTATGGTAGTCAATGGGAAGCAAGATCTGCTTGGTTACAACTTTAAAGAGCATTTAAAGATATTGTCTCTCAAAAGTAAGTGTCAACTCTGAGTCAATAAAACAAGTCATTTGTGAAACAAATCCCAGGTGTGACGTCACAACAAAACATTGGCATATTGCCTGCCGACTAATTTTTTCAACAATACCACAGCAGTAGAATCTTTTCCCGTCCCGTGTTCCCGTCATTTTACTGACAACTGCTTCTCAAACCTCAGGGAGTTTAACGCAGGATTCACAAAACACTTGGTCTTAAAATATGGATCCGTGCCCAGTTTATTCAGACCAGCTTGCTCCTCTGAATCTCTCGAAGTATGATTAATAATTGATGTTTATATTTTCTAGCATTCATTCAAAAATCATAGTTTTTTTATGTTATGTTGTGTAAAATACACCCAATAGTCTGTATGTCTCCTGCTAACCGGCTAACTCATGTTTCTGTAGTTCTGCTATTCAGATGTGGGTCCAATATTGTCTAAAAATGTGTTGATTAATGCAGCTTGCTTGTCTTATTACTTGGAGTAATGATCAAGGAAGGAGCACGACTTTTGTTTACAGAGTCTAATGCATTATCAGCTGTTCACGTTTGTGCTCGGCTAATGTGGGAGTTTACAACATAGCTGTGGGCCCGGTTCACTTACATAACTGTAAAACAAATTGTTTTTTTTTTTGTGTGTTTTTATTATTACAGTAGAGTGGAGCTCTATCTGTATTGTAATAGGATGTTGAGATGCATTTTAATGTCAAACAATGATTTTTTTTATGACGAAAATGTCTGTGTACACATCTGGCCTAAATGTTTATCTTATGTTAGAGGTTTTCAGCTTCACTTGGCATTCTGATACAGTTCCCACAGGTGTACCTACATAAAGTATAACAGTGACGCTGCTATCACGTCTTATAAATGACGCAAACTAAGGTGACACTTACCATAGAGAAACGTCCTACTCCAGTTCTGATTGCAAATCAGTTTCTGGTTAATCGACAACTTCAGACATTTCATCATCGGACTTGGGCTCGAATTGAAATGGTAAAGTCGACCCTATCTTTTCTGTCCATAGATTGTATACATACCCCTTAATGCCTGAGTCACTTGCGTCACCGCTCTAGCTGGAGGCAAAACATAAATAAGAACTAATAGCGGGCGCACTAAAAGTTTGAGGTTTTGACTTTAAAATGTTGTCTTGTTGTGTTTTTGGCTGCCACGGCAATGGGCAGCGCAAAAAGTGTGCACAGTAGACAATCAATCACAAATATCAGGACTGGTAATGCCATCAGCAAGTTTCTGTTTTATTGGTGAAAAGTCGCCAACTTTCAGCGCACTAGCTAGCTTAAATGTTAAACAAACATACAGCAATAGATGTGTGTGCCATCCTTTGAATGGTCTCTTAAAATAATCCACATTGCTAGCCATAATCATAGTTAGCCCAGCGTTAGGTTACATTAGACAATAAGCCTTGACAAAATTCCCCGGACCACCCAAAAGTAATTCATATGTTGTCTAGGAAATATCCAAAACTTAAGTTAATTTACAAAAATAGCTGTCACGGTCCCGCAGAGTCAGTGACTGTACATATTCGGACAGTTCTGAACCTTCTTCTGCATCTATGTTTAATAAATCCCTCCTAAAACGTGCTAGCTTACGCTTGTCAACATTGAGTCCAGTGTCTCTTTTTGCCTCCAGCTAAGCCCCGCCCACCAGGAAACGTTGCAATGTTTACAAACTTTTAAGGGGTCTATGTCTTGCGAATTGATAGCTGTCATTCAGTTACGGCAATGGGCGCACAGTGCGCACAGTAGACGAATCACAAAAGACTGGGCCATCTGACCAACCAGAGCAGTGTAGGCTCACGGAAAGGAGGGTCTTAGAGAGACTGATTCTTTGAACTGTTTCTAAGGGTGCTTTCACACCTGCCTCATTTAGTTCGGTTGAATCGTACCAGAGTTCATTTCCACCTTTGGTGTGGATCTTTTGGGCAGGTGTGAAAGCAGCAATCGCACTCGGGTGCGCACCAAAAGTGAACCACAACAAGCGTCCCGAGACCTGCTTGAAGAGGTGGTCTACAGGTACGCTTTCAAAATGAAATCTGTGCGGTTCGCTTGATGGAAGCAATCCGACCCAGTTAACAGACTAACGAACCAAATGTTTTTCATGTTTCATAACATGTAAATGCTGCTATGAATTCTGTGAAGCACATCTATTGACCATAGCCGAAGTGCTATATGAACGACGTTGTGTACATTGCACTGCTACCATTTGCGAGAATGCTCGTCCCGACTAAGCATACCCATGCTCTGCTTCATGATCAGAATTCACTTTCTCTCTCGACACACTGACAACAGTTCTACTACTAGACAGCGCTGCTGGAGAGAGAGAAAGATGCTGTTTTCTCATTTTGTTGTGTTTATTTAACAGCGGGAAAGACGTTACTGAGAAGAAAGTGCATGGCACATATTTACATATTCATCTAAACGTCGATGGAGCGAACTCAGCAATCATTAGTGTGGGCGGCGTCAGATGTTCGTCTGACCAATAAGAGGACAGTATACTCGCATGTGACTTGCATGCATTTCGGTAACTTCGAAATTTTACCCCTGAAAGCGAACCTAGCCAAGGACAAAATGCAACATTCGTTTGAAGTATACCCTGGGGCAAAACTTAAGGGTGCCATAGGTGTCAAAACACCCTGCCTCATGAACTAAGGTGAAATTAAATATATATTATGAAGAAAATGAAAGTGTTTTTTAACCTTGCATGCATGTAAACCTGTTGTAAGAGACTCCCAATATTAAGAACCTTAAAGGCATAATATGGGCACTTAAAAATTATCTCAGTGTTTAAACATGCACATCAAACATACTGAGCATTATCTCAGTGTTTAAACACGCACAACAAATGTACTAAGCATTTATCTCAGTGTTTAGATAGCACGCAACCTTACTGTTTTCCCCATAGTGTGGCTAGCACGCTTATTAGCCCATCATACTTACGGATTTAGAGCTGAATCCAGCCAGATGTTATCTATGTCATTTGCTGAAATGGAGTGGTATATAGAATGGATGTTGACCTAATGAACTGCTAATGCTGATGCATCCAGTCCTGCTGATGGGTAGCAGAGAGAACTTTATATTAACTCAAAGCCAAATACTCAGAACTAAAGAACCTCACACAAATTTAAAACATCTGAAACAAACAGCTCTCCACACATAAATTCTCTAACAAATTCTCTAACAAATATACACATTATCTGCTCAGATATTTTGACATGAACGAAGCATTTAACTTAAAACACTACAGAAACCATCTCAGGTTATGTATGTAACCATGGTTCCCTGAGAGGGACAGAGACGCTGCGTCGAAGAAGCTGTGGGAACGCCTCCGCATGATTGCGTCGTGAAGCGCATTTGAAATCAGTCGAAGGGCATGAAGAAACATCATAGGCAGGTGATGTCATGTACAGGAAACTTTAAGCACACCTGAACCAATTTGCGCTAGCTTCTGATAGGGTTAAGCAAGTCAGTCACTGGCACAGTCATCCTCTCACAGAACCATGGTTACATACGTAACCTGAGACGTTCCCTTTCAAGGGAACTCACACTGCGTCAAAGACGCTGTGGGAACCTCAATACCCTCACCGCCGTAGTAACACAAGTGCCTGTCTGTGTGAAATGTCAGCGCACACTAAGACGAGACCCCCCTGACCTCGGGGTTGAGGCCAGATCCAGGTTGTGAAGCCTCACAAATGTGTGCGGCAAGAGCCATACTGTCGCATCACACACTTCTTGTAGGGAAACTCCTGATAACAAAAAAGCTTTAGCGGCCATATTCAGAGTTGAGTGGTCCCCGAACATAAGAGGTGAAGGTTGGCCCAGCTGACTCATAAGCAAGTGATATAGCTTCAACTATCCACTTGTTCATCGTCTGCTTAGATGCAGGGTACCCTTTCTGAGGCGACCAGAAACAAACACGGAGTTGATCTGGTTTATGCCACAGGACAGCTCTGTGGATGTAAGCATCTAACGCCCTAACTGGGCAGAGTAGATTTAGCTTCTCCTGGTCTGGGGTTTTAAAAGGACGTGGACAAAAGGCCTGCAGCTTCTTAGGGCTTGCCACATTAGTGGGAACCTTAGGAACATAACCTTGCTTAGGAAATAAAAAGTCTTTCACCATGCCAGGTGCAAACTCAAGGCAGGAGGGATATACCGACAGTGCTTGTAAGTCTGCAATTCTTTTGAGAGATGAAATAGCAATGAGTAGAGCTGTGACGGTGGCAAATTTTTACTACCGCAGTGGCAAATCACCAACAACCGCCGGTGTTGCGGTGGTGGGGTCCAAAGTGGGGGCGGGGTTTGGTTGTATTTTTATATTTTATATATATATATATATATATATATATATATATATATATATATATATATATATATATCAGAGGTTGCGTTAGACTTGTGTTTCGCCATCATTTTGATGGACAGGATCGTAAAAAAATATTAAAAAGTCATTTAATAGCTTCTGATTTCGTCCACATTTTCATTTTTATTCACAAACTTACATGATAAGCAAATGGGCCTAGTTATACATTTATTTATATTATGAAAATAAAGTTGATCAAAGACTGCGTCAAGTTCTTTCCTCTTTACTACTGTACATAACGAAATAAAAATGAATGAAAATCAAAAAATAAGTTGAAGGATACTATCTTACCGAAATCTGCATCACGTCAGTTCAATCAGTGTTGTAAACAATATCACGTAACATTATACCTAAGAAAAGCCATTCGTTGACCATGAACTTATAGTCAGCAAGAAAAATAACAAAACAATTATGTGAGTAAGCATAATTAACTTTATTCTTATAAAATTAAAGACTTAATCTGGGTGCTCTTCTGTGTGTAATCAAGCGCATCGTTTTCATTTTGTTCTGGAGACTGATCTCGCGCTCTGCTGCCACACTAGAGCACACTCACCACCTACCGGACAGGGGTGGGAATTACAGTTACAAGCTGCAATATATGTCAAAATGACGGACGGCCTGCAGATTTTTTTCCGTCACTGCTAAAAAAATCCATCAATAACGGAAAATTTCCAGTTAACGCGACCTCTTATATATATAAAAAATGTCACACTACCACCGGTGACACTCCACGACCGCGGTGGCATGGTTGTCATGCCTACCGTCACAGTCCTTGCAATAAGGAACACAGTCTTGAGAATAAGGATTTTTTCGGGAACCTCCTCAATAGGCTCAAAGGGAGCCAAGGACAAGCCTTTCAAAACTATGGCCAAATCCCAAGTCGGCACCCCCGAGTTTGCTGCAGGCCTCAGCCTCAGAGTGCCACGAAGGAAGTGAGTTACCCATGGGTGTCTCCAACAGACATACCATCTAAAGGAGTGTGGTAAGCAGCAATGGCCACCACATACACCTTTAAGGTGGCTAGGGATAACCTAGCAGAGAACTGATCCTGCAAAATCTTGTACTGAACCAACTGGGCAGTTAGCTGGGTCTAGTATGTGACCCCTATACCATGAGGTGAACACTTTCCACTTCAGGGCATACAGCCTCCTAATGAAGGGGGCTCTGGAATAGAGTATGGTCTCTACAAAGAGACATTAATCTATGGGCTGGACCCCTCAGAGGCCAAGCCCACAGTCTCCATAATTCCTGAGAGAGAAGGTCTCTCCTGACCGGAATCTCCCAAGGAGAGCCATCAAGGAGAGACACTAGGTCTGAGAACCACACTCAGCCCGGCCAGAACGGGGCTACAAACAACAAACGGACCCCATCCCGGCACACTCTCTCTAGAACTCCCACTGATTCAAGCGCCTTGGGATGTAGACTGCTTTTAGTGACAGCAGTTTCCCTTGGGCCCACAAGAGGATCTGGTGTGCCAATCTGCATAATGGGCGTGAGCGCAGACCCCCTTGATATTTTATATATGAGACCACCGCTGTGTTGTCTGTGTGGACCACACATCATGTCTGGGAGGAAGTGTTTCAGTGCCAGGAACACGCATCCAAAAGATTTGCATCCATCCTAAGAATTACACGAAGACAAGGAGCTCCCAAAACTGGCCCTTGGGAAAGAAACCAAGGTTTATTCCACATGATATAAGCATGAAGGAATCACCGCATGACCTTGATCATGCAAAATGGGTTTCCCCTCGAGGAGAACCCCTTGGTTTTGAGCCAACACTGCAAGGGTCTCATGTAGAGCAGGCCAAAAGGTATAGTATTTATAATATTTTTGACCTATTAAACGAAAGGAAAAACAACGGTTTATAAATTAAAGTAATTTTTCAAGATATTTTAATGTTTGCTGGTTAAAAATACTGACGCTATTCCTGAGAGGAAAAAAGTCGCATAGGCCTATATGTCGCATTTTATTATATGCTACATTATTACATATCTTTGTTTACAAATGGTCAGGGTCATTGTCTTGATAGGCTTATCTGTAGCCTTCTATTTCCTTGTTTGCTTCCCTTGGAAGTGTGAGTTTTGGAGTCCTGTCTTTTGCTTTTTTTAATGGCAGATGATGATGAGGGGAGTCTTCCCTCATGTCTTTCTGCTGAACTACAGTCCTCACTTTGAACAAAACAAACCTGCCTTAAAAATGAAAAAAAAAAAAAAAAAATCAATCTTTCCATCCGAGCAGAATTGTATTTAACGTTTCTGTTCCACTTCCTTCGTATTCACGTTCCGAACCGGTTTGATTCGAAAAAATCGGTTAATAACTATTTTTATTTTATTTTTTTATTTTTGCATGTAGCCTACTTAATAATAATAATAATAATAATAATAATAATATTTTATTTATTAAAGAACAAAGAGAGTTATTTGTCGTCTTACCAATAGGTCTCAATTAGGCTATCTTTTATAACAAGATTCTGTCCAAATGTAAACCTATTAAAAAAAGGAAAAACAATGGTTTAATTAAAGTATTTTTTCAAAATTTTAATGTTTGCTGCATGGTTATACCGACGCTTTCCTGAGAGGAAAAAGTCTAGGCCTTTTTAATTACAGAAATAATGATAATAAAGTTATCAGTAAATAAAGTAAAATGTTTACATAGCCTCCACATAGCTTTGTTTATAATGTTTGTAAACTAAATTATGAACAAAACTGCCCTATATTATTTTACAATCCACTTATGTACTCCACAACAAAACCTCTAAAGTTAACATTTGACTATTCAAGCTAAACGTCAAGCCAAAACGAATTTAAAAAAATTTTTATTTTTAACGCCATTCCAACTTCTATTTCTATATTCAAGGCGAGAAACAAGTTTATTTATTGGAAATAAAACAAAATAAGATGTAAAACGAATTCATTTAAAGTGAATTTATAGCCTACCTTTCTCATTCGGCACGAATCCAACTGTTTTCAATTTTGAGACGAATGCTAAACTCTTATTTATTTACATGAGCTTTGTAGCCTACTTCACTCATTATTGACGTAAAACATCATCCTTCACATATAACAGCACAGTGAGGCGATGGTCACGGGTGGTCAACGGCAGATTGTATTACAGAATTGAATTGAGCAGTGTAACGTTTGGTTGATTGTATTTTATTTTTTTTTAATATTCAACAGGGTGCGATATCAAGTAAGCAATGCAAGAATTTGTGTGCATGCGCGTGAGGCGCCGGCGCGACCACTGGATTTGTTTTCCTTCTATAAGACTGTCTCCGTAAACTGTCTCCATAATTTATGGTCATACAGGTAAAAGAAGACATAATTCATACAAAAGACACTCATTTTTTTTTATTTTTTTTTTTTATTATGCAAACAGACAATTACAATAATTACAGAAAACAAATTAAATGCAGAAAACAAATACAAAGACCAACAAAATAAAAAAGACACTCAAATAACGAAAACAAGCAGAATGTCTGATTTCCTTTTCTAGATCTTTGGACTACGCCACAATGCGCCACTTTAGTTTTGTTCATCTGTAGACCCAAGTGAAATATTTCGTGTAGCCTATAAGCTTAAATATTCCCTTTTATTTTATGGGTTATGTAGGTAGGCCTAGTTTTCTCTGTTCACAGAAGCGCTGCAGATGTGTGATGTGACGTTGAAAATTGTACTCGCTGGTTTCAAAACACACAACAAGCTGCATATTACTTGACATTCATTTTCACTTAAATGTAGGCCTAATACTTGATGGCTGGTGACATATATCATCGGAAAAAACTAATGCCAGGGCATTGCCATTGTGACTTACCTAACCTATGATGACCTGACAGCTGAGCCTGAGCACGTCAGCGCGGGCATCTCAGTGTAGAGCGTGAGCGCGGGCATTTCACACACTTTAAATGCGTCAGCTTCACATTTGCATAGGCTGTACTATTTGAATTCGTGATTGGTTGACTGCCAAATCAAAATATTAAACGGAACGATAAAATAACGTTATTAATCGGTTAATGGCCATTTCAAATTAGCGTTTCTGTTCAGAACGATTAAATTTGATTTCGTTTCCGTTTCTGGTTAAGTTCCGGTCAAAATTTCGTTCGTTTCTGTTTTTCGTTTTACGTTCCTTGAACCGCTTCAGAGCCCTGAACCTGTGTGTATGTGTGTGTTCTGCAGGTAAAAAAGTGTTCCCATACTTTTACCTGCACTATGAATGTTTTGAATGTGGAATGCTATGAATGTTTTTGTTTGTTTGGAACTATGTTTGTAAGATCATACACCATTTGTATAGAAATCCAGTCCAAAAGGTTACTTACCCCTCAGAAAAATAATAATTTTAATGACAATGTCAGTCAGGCAGAATTTTATCCAATTCTGATTAATCTTTTCTCTTTGCATGTTCTGTCACTGCTTCAGCTGTAAATGACTGCATGACCCCACAATCTGCTTTTTGAAAAATATTTCCAGGAATTTTGGACTGTCTCTTTTGAGCTTATCCATGTTATTGGAGTTGTTGTTTTTTTTCTTTTTTCTTTTTACTGGCATATAATACACAATTCTCTGAGTTTATCAATCCGCAGGAGTTTTTCATGGATATACTAGAATATTGAATTGATATTATGCCTATAAGATGAAAGTGGCTGAAGCTTTGGTGGATTAAGATAGGCTGCATTGGATGCAATATTGCAGATTTACATTTGGTATTTGGTTTCAAAGTAAGTAGTAAATATAATATTCATATTTCCATATCTGGTAGCAGACCAGGGCATTGATAGAGCTCTCTTTATGTTATATTTGACAAAAATGCCTTTCATTCTCAAGTTGAGTCTAGTTGGTTAATGAATCAGAAATCATAAAGAAATCATATTGACTTTCAAAATCATCATCATACAACTGGTCTTCATACAGTGCATACAGTTATTTTATTTTATTTAACCATATCTCTATTGCAAAAATATGAAAGTTCAAGAAAATCTCCACAATGCTTTTTATTTTAGCTGTTCTATGTTTGAAGCCCAATCTTGCAATGGAAATGTCACTCTACTAATAGTTTTCTTGTGAACATATGATAAGATGTTTTTAATGAAATCACTTTATGAATTACTGAGGCAAGCTAGCATTAATTGGCTGCAAAAAAAAAAAAAAAAAGTAGGTCTTTACATTAATAAAGGCCTTCTAAAGTGAAGGCAATGCATTTTTGTAAGAAAAATATCCATATTTAAAACTTTTAAAAAGTGTAATCTCTAGCTTCTGCTAACTGTCCTAGACACGAGAGAGTTGGCGTCCCAGCTTATGAATGTAGGATGCAGGCGCAGTGTGAGCTCCGATGAGAATATGCTAGTCTCACGAGAACCAAGTTGTGTACAGCAAAGGAAATCAATGTGAAGAAGTGTATTGTTTGAGCTATACTCTACATTTTATTAGTGTTAAAATGCTGATTTCTTGTGAATATCCTGGGTTGCTTCAACAAAGATATAGTCTTGAGGTTTTCTGTCTTTAGAATTTGGGCCACCATCCACTCCCATTATAAAGCATGGATTAGCCTTGACATTGTTTAATATAACTCAAATTGTATTCATCTGAAAGGATGGTTGAAGGTGAGTAAATCATGGGGTAAATTTTCAATCTTTTGGGTGAACTATCCCTTTAACTATGTTAGTGATACACATCACCAAATTTATTAGGCTTGACATTGCAACAAATTGTTATAAATTGAACAAAACATCACATTTCATAATTATAAATTACTATAAGTAATTATACTACTGTACGTATGTCCAACCTTACAGAGATACATACAGTACACTCACGTTAATATATGTACTACTATATAACAAATCTAAACAGCTTGAATGTTATACAGTCAAAAAATATAATAGATCCTACTTTACCTGTTAGTGTACTCATGTAAAGCAGTATACTGTATATACCTATACAGAAAATCTCAGCTGCTGTCACAAAATCGTAAACTATATTAGCACAGCTTTATTTATAAAGATGGATATATATCCCATCCAACTTTATTCGCATGCACACAGTACACTTGTGTAAAGAGATATAGTCACTATTATATATAAGGTATATTCACTATTTATAGAGAGAGAGAGCATATCCAACCACATTGCAAACATTAATGTCACGATTTTCTGTAAAGCTGCTTTGTGCAATGTGTATTATGAAAAGCGATATACAAATAAAATGGACTTGACTTGACTGAAAATTGCTTAGCTTCCGAGATCAGTTTCTATGGTTATATGGTTGTAAGCAACATCCAAAACAATTAGACCAAAAAAATCAAATAAAGCTACTGAGAGACATTTTGGTGGTGCACACACAGGACTATGTAGACACACTATATGGAATGAAGACAACATTACACATCTCTCTTAAAGGTGCCCTAAAACCAGTTTTTACAAGATGTAATATAAGTCTAAGGTGTTCCCTGAATGTGTCTGTGAAGTTTCAGCTCAAAATACCCCATAGATTTTTTTAAATTAATTTTTTTAACTGCCTATTTTGAAGCATCATTAACTATGCACCGATTAAGCGAGTGTGGCCCCTTTAAATCCTCTCGCTCCCTGCCCCTCGAGCTCTCGACTATTATACAGTGCATTTACAAAGTTCGCACAGCTAATATAACCCTCAAATGGATCTTTACCAAATGTTCCTCATGCATACTGCATGCATGCATTGGATCATGTGAGTATTGTATTTATTTGGATGTTTACATTTGAATTCTGAATGAGTTTGAGGCTGTGCTCCGTGGCTAAAGGCTAATGCTACACTGTTGGAGAGATTTATAAAGAATGAAGTTGTGTTTGTGCATTATACAGACTGCAAGTGTTTAAAAAATGAAAATAACAACAGTCTTGTCTCCGTGAATACAGTAAGAAACGATGGTAACTTTAACCACATTTAACAGTACATTAGCAACATGCTAACAAAACATTTTAGAAAGACAATTTACAAATATCACTAAAAATATCATGATATCATGGATCATGTCAGTTATTATTGCTCCATCTGCCATTTTTCGCTATTGTCCTTGCTTGCCTTACCTAGTCTGATGATTCAGCTGTGCACATCCAGACGTCCTGCCTTGAACATGGGCTGGCATATGCAAATATTGGGGTCATACATATTAATGATCCCGACTGTTACATAACAGTCGGTGTTATGTTGAGATTCGCCTGTTCTTCGGAGGTCTTTTTAAACAAATGAGATTTATATAAGAAGGAGGAAGCAATGGTGTTTGAGACTCACTGTATGTCATTTCCATGTACTGAACTCTTGTTATTCAACTATACCAAGGTAAATTCAATTTTTCATTCGAATGGCAGCCTTTAAACTAAATTCTTTCCTTTTTCCTTTTTTGCAGAGCTGGACAGTCAGGAGATCTCCGATGCCACCAAATCCTCCACCCCATATCCATTGTTCCTTCCCGTAACTTATCAGGTATGGGATGCTGAATACTTCCTACTAAAAGAAGCAGGACAGGACATCATGCGTAATTCCAGCATGCAGAGCCACACACAGCCATTTGTCATGCTCCAAGCAGGACGTCTCCCAGTTATCAATGCCAGCTACGGCCCACTCTCAACCAAACAGGAGATCCCTCCTGGACTTAGTGCAGTCGGTGCAGTTATTCCGGCCCTCACCACCAGTTTTCACCCTCAATTGGAGAGTCCAGTCCTTTATCCTGACCCGGTGGGTCTATTCATCTTCTCCCAAAGTGCGAGTCCTGTTCTACGTGGCTGGGAGAGACTGGGACAGAGGAGAGAAAGGAAAAAGAAATAAAAGATGAGCTGCCATGCGTAACTGTGTATGCCTTCTGGCAGACTCAGGAGGTTCCGTGGCTCCTGTGTCATTCAAAATGAACATGGGACCTGCATGGCAGAAGTTGACCCTCCTGCGAGCTGGTTCAGCCCAGTTGAGGACAGTTCCAGTCGTGAAAGACAAAGGCCAACCCAGGGGAACCCTGTGGAACTGTATTACCAGGCCCGACCCAGTGCTTATGGCCCATGCACAGCCAGTGGGGAGGAGGGCAAGAGATGGGATTTGGGTGGTGGAAATGCTGGGCAGCCTCAGGCTGAGTACATGCCCGTGACCCCCATGCAGAGAATCGGAAGTGTTCGGCTCCAGCAGGTCAAACAAGGTTCCATGCCAGTGTCCGTGCTCAAACTGAGAGAGTCTGTGGTCATCCAGACCTCCTCTAAACCCCTTAAGAAGACTGATATTGCTTCCTTTTATGTCTACGTGAGGAGCTCAGCCAACCTGGACACCTTCTCCTTAAGGTAAGTTCTGAAAAAAGACATTTATGCATTTCGTAACTTTTCCTGGGAATCAAACCCACAACTTTGCCATTGCTGATGCCATGCTCTTTAAACTACTAAACAGAAATGCCTTACCACAGTACTAATGCATTATGAAAAATATACCAATACATTTGGAAGAAGATTTTAATGGATTATGCCTTTTTCCTGAAAATACCAGTAATTTTAGCATCCTTTCTGGAAGTAGTGCAGATTATAAGTGCAGAGAGGAGAAATGCATGTAATGATGATAACACATAATGATATTTTGAGCTGTTATTCTGACTGCAGAACTCTGGGGTCAAGTCTGGGAACTCAGTCTGGAAAGCTCATTGTGCAGATTTGATCATCTAGCTATATGGCTGAAAAAAGACATGCACGTTTAATCTCTCAGATTATATGCTGTGCCACAAACACATTCTTTTTGCTTCTCTCGCTCTCTGAATGCTTTGGCTGCTCATTCGTTGTCATGCTGTTCTTTAAAAAGCATGTCTAAATAAAGAGTCTGTGCTTGGTTAGAGAAGGTGAGCATCATTTAGGAGCCAGGAAGGGTTTAGCCATAACCTTTATTCAAGGATAAATGACTAGTTTAAAATAAATATGCAGAGTATATAGAATACATTTTTTATTGTGCTTTATAGTATTTTTATAATATTTTGAACAAAATGTTTGATTTAATGATTCTAAACATAAATAAACACTACAATGTGAAGTAGTATAAGCACCAATTAAAAAAGTAGCTCCACCCATTACCCATTTTTTGCAGGCATGTTCTGTCTGACAGAGTTTAGACCAGAAACCCCTATGCCATTCTATAAAAAAATAAAATAAAACAAAGGTTCAAAACATTATGTGGTAACAAAGCTTTGTTGAAAATCACATGCTTTGGTGAGTTTGAAGATTTGTAAATGTTTTGAAGCTTCATGAATCTGTTTACCAGCCATGTCTTGCTTTCCCTATGTTAACATTTCTCAAATGTTCTTTGGGTGTGAAAGTAAAATTTGGTGGTTGATTTAACACTTTTTTGTAAGCACCTTTTGACAACCTGAACTAAATTTGCCATCTAGTAAAAACAAAATAATCTGATATTTTCTAGAAACATATTGATCTGATTACCTTGACTTCAATTTGTCAGACAAATATTTTTCAAATATTAGTGTCTTAAAACAATAGTATTATAGTATTTTTAAGACTTTGTCTTTTTAATAAGCCTTTAAACAATTTATTATATATTATATCTTTGATATTCTGACTTTTTGCCCTTATTTTAAAGTTTTATTTTAATTCAAAAATTCTAAAATGTGTTCCTTATAGACAAGGATGGGCAGTATTTATGATACATGTATTTCAAATACGTATTTCAAATACAAAATACAAAATAGTATTTTGTAATTTGTATTTGATTGGGTTGATGAAAATGGCTTTGTATTTTGTATCAAAATACTTTAGTGTTTTGTATTTTTGTAGTTTTAAAATACTGTAAAATACTTTGTAAGAAGTCTACATGATGACATTATAAAAATGTGGCCTCTGATTGGTGCTTACTCAGTAGTTTGCCCAGACTTGTTTGAGTTCAGAACAGATGTTAAGTTTTGGTGTTCCTTTTAATAACGTAGGCTACTATAGGCTATATAGTTTACCAATTTACATAATGTTCTTGACAACTATTAATACCGAAGCAGCAGCCCCCTATATTTATTATTAACAATTAATTGATTAATTAGTTAGATACTAGTTGCTATGAATACAGGATCCATCAGTTGTCTTCTTATGAATGACTTGTTTGTCATTGTTTGCATTGAGTCAGTGTTGCTGATGCAAGTAGGCCCTTCATTACCAGACACCAAGTAACTAAATTAAGATACAATTATAAGTAATTGGCAAACTGTTAAAAATTAAACTGTTGGTTACTTTAAAACTAACCTTCATCTGGGAGATTGAGGTCGCTTATTCAGTCGCTTATCCTTAATTTTGTGGAATCATGGGATGTGTTGTTTTCATGTCTACCACCAGTGGAAAAGAATCAGGATGGGACTCGGGCAGAAATCATGTTCATAGATGAGATTATTAACGTTACTGTAGTATGAAGCAGAGCAAAGTGAGTGATGTTAGAGCTGAACGAGACTGCTGGAGAGATTGCTAATGAGAGACGAGCACGACATGTCTTGAGAGCAGCGGAACTTTTATTATGCCTCGTCGCCGCTTCTGCTTTTTTTGGTCTAGTGTATGTGGGGTAATGCGGCGCTGTTTATCATATTAGATACATTTGTGTTTTAAAAGATGTTATAGTGCTACTCTGCATTCGCTTGGCAGCTGCTATTAGACACTTGTTGCACACTACAGTAAGCTAGATCGATATTAGGCATGGTAAAAAATGGTACTCGCGGTAAAAAAGAAAACAAAATTAAAAACAAAAAGGTATATTACATGATTAGTTTTCAGTCGATGAATGAATCCAAATAGTTCCTCATCTGTCTAATAAAACATATATGTTTTTTTTGACAGATGAGGAATATAATGCATCTTTGGTGTTTCCATGGTTTCTACAAGAAAATTGAAATTGAGGGTATGATGTCATTGATAGGCGATGCACGGACACAGCCCGTGTCCTGGTTAAAATTGCTTATTTCTCTGGATTTAAACATTCTTGGAAACATTTGGTATAATGTAAGTACAACATGTAAGTCAACAAAATATATAACACTGTTCTAGTGGTTTTTGGATATTTTAATCTAAAAATCCTACATATTGTGCTTTTAACTGGTTGCATATGTCCGATTTATTGCATGACTCAGTCAGAGAAAAGCTGTTGCTATCAAACATTGTTTACTTAATCAACTGAGTCAGTGTAATGGTAAAGGGATAGATCAAATAGGCCAATTGATGGAAGGTTTGTGAAGAAATTTCATGCTCCCTTGTAAAAGTATTTTTTAGTATTTTTAAAATACAAAAATACAGTAGTTTATTTTGATACATGGTGTGGCTGCTGTATTTTGTAGTTTATTTTGATACACTTAAAATTAAGGTATTTGGTATTTTATTTTAAAACACATTTTGATGTATTTTTGCCCAACCCTGCTTATAGAAAAGTACACAAAAATGAATGTCACTTATCACTTGATGATCACTGATGCCTAAACATCAATTCATTCTCTTCAAAGAATATAACTGAGATGTGGATGATCCTTGTGATGCAGTGGATTTCAGCACTGAGGAAAATAGAAAAATCTCAGAAAATTAAATTAAGAAGCTTATAAGACTGAGGAGATTTGAGATGCCAGTTGTAGACATAGTTGTGTGTCCATCATGATGGAGAAAAACACCCATTTCCTATGCTTTCTGAAAGCATGGTCTACATGTAAAGCTGCTCTTTTTTATGAGTATATATGTTGACTTTTGTCATGTGTGGACCATTTTATATTCACATGCCAGGTTGTTTCTGTGTTATTGGGGTCTTAAGAGGACAGCTGGACCTGTTGTCCTTGCCTACTCCTCCCCCTAATCCCCTTCATTCTTAACATCCATCTCTGCTGTCTCAGGCTTCCCTGGTGAAGTTCGTTCCTCTCTGAAGCACGTTTCTTCATCTACCCCTGTGTGTTAGCTTTTGCCGCTGATATACCATCTCTCTCTTTCTCTAAGGCCTGTTGCTCTTGCCACTTAATCACTGTCCACCTTAAATCTCCATCAGTCCACGGCCAGCTCTCTTCTATACAGCTCACATCAGTTCACTGTGAGGACTGTCCCAAGAGACTTCTCTTCTCTTCTCTTCTCTTCTCTTCTCTTCTCTTCTCTTCTCTTCTCTTCTCTTCTCTTCTCTTCTCTTCTCTTCTCTTCTCTTCTCTTCTCTTCTCTTCTCTTCTCTAATTTAATATGTGATCTAAAAACATTTAAAGGTGCCATAGAATTGAAAATTGAATTTATCTTGGCATAGTTGAATAACAAGAGTTCAGTACATGGAAATGACTTATAGTAAATCTCAAACACCATTGTTTCCTCCTTCTTATGTAAATATGATTTGTGCAAAAGACCTCCGAAGAACAGCCAAATCTCAACATAACACTGACTGTGACGCAACAGTCGGGATCATTAATATGTACGCCCCCAACTTTTGCATATGCCAGCCCATGTTCATGGCATTAGACAAGGGCAGGCAGTATTAACATATGGATCTGTGCACAGCTGAATCATGTGACTAGGTAAGCAAGCAAGAACAACAGCGAAAAAGGTGCAATAATAGCAGATGGAGCAATAATAACTGACATGATCCATGATAACATGATATTTTTAGTGATATTTGTAAATTGTCTTTCTAAATGTTTTGTTAGCATGTTGTTAATGTACTGTTAAATGTGGTTAAAGTTACCATTGTTTCTTACTGTATTCATGGAGACAAGAGCTGTCATTATTTTCATTATTAAACACTTGCAGTCTGTATAATTCATAAACACAACTTCATTCTTTATAAATCTCTCCAACAGTGTGTAATGTTAGCTTTAGCCACGGAGCATAGCTTCAAACTCATTCAGAATCAAATGTAAACATTCCAAATAAATACCATACTTACATAATATGCTGCATGACGAACACTTTGTAAAGATCCATTTTGAGGGTTATATTAGCTGTGTGAACTTTGTTTATGCAATGTATTATTGTCACAAGCTTGGGGTGGGGAGTGCGAGGATTTAAAGGGGAAGCATGCTGAATCGGCGCATATTTAATGATGCCCCAAAATAGGCAGTTAAAAAAATGAATTAAAAAAATATCTATGGGGTATTTTGAGCTGAAACTTCACAGAAACATTCAGGGGACACCATTAGACTTATATTGCATCTTGTGAAAAAGCATTCTATGGCACCTTTAAACTGCACGCAAACATAATTACACTTCTGAATGAAATACATTAATCAATTTGAAAATGGTTCCAGATGGCCAATAGATACTTTTCATTAATTGATACTATAATGAACAATTGCTCAGTTGCCCTTGAAGCATTGAGCTGTTAACAGATGTGAGCTTTAGTGAGGTTTGATATGTCCATGCTGTGATATCACTTTGGTGGCTTCAAATGGTCATGAAACTATAGCAGAAATGGGAAATATACCATTCGTATTGGGCTTAATGAATTTGTTTTAATGTTGTTGTTAAAGACATGACCACTGGTGGACTGTTGTTTAATGTTGTTGTTAAAGACTGGACCACTGACTGGTGCAATAGCAGTAGAGAATTGTTAGGGCATTATAGAGGATTGTTATTGAAAGGACACATAAAACATAAACATTATGCATGCATACAGATTGTGTTATAGTGTGGTTTATTGCTGTTATTAGTGGTGTATTTATTTTAAAGTATACATGTATATGCTTTGTTGATTCTACTCAAAAATCTGCCTAATATGCGGTTGGTCCTCTGCATGCTGCCAAAACAGCACTGACCCGTATAGTCATGGACTCTACAAGTCCCCTGAAGGTGTATCTGGTACCAAGACTTTAGCAACAGCTCCTTCAAGTCCTGAACGTTGTGAGGTGAAGCCACTGTGGATTGAACTTGTAGGTCCAGCACATCCCACAGATGCTCAACTGGATTGAGATCTGGGGAATTTGGAAGCCAAGGGCAACACCTTGAACTCTTCATCATGTTCCTCAAACCATCCTTGAACAATGTGTGCTGTGTGCATTATCCTGCTGAAAGAGGCCACTTCCTCCAGGGAACACCATTGTCATGAAGGGGTGTATCTGGTCTGCAACAATGTTTAGGTAGGTGGCATGTGTCAAAGTTCTGTCCACATGAATGGCCAGACCCAGGGTTTCCAAGCAGAACATTCCCCAGAACATCACACTTCTGTGAATGTAACAACACACACTGTCCTGGCTAGGGGTGTAAGAAAATATCAATATATGTGAATATTGTGATATTATGTTTGGCGATACTGTATCGATTCTCAAAAACACTGTATCGATATTTACATCCAAGATTTGTGGCTTTGTGTTCGGTTTAAACCACAGACTGTATAAAATCCAACCGCTAGATGGCAGTGTTATCTCAGAGCGTAAACTGACATGGAGCTGGAGAAGCGCGAGGTGAAGGTGCGTCAAAGACTATAGAATAACACAAGACATGTCACTCGTATTGTTTTGAATGGGAGAAAGTGTAACGCGCAATATGGCGGAATAAGTCCCGCCTTCTAAAGCCAAAACCCATCGCCGACTGGTAAAGTCATCGCGTCACTTCAGCGGCCGTTAGAATCACCGGTTTCTATAGAAACAGTCAGACGCACGCCTCCGAAGAGATGCGCATTTAGGTCTGCGCATGTGCATTAGCTTGATCCAGCCTGAAAAAATACATTTTTTTTGTCATGATTCGAGCGTTTAGAAACTAAATTTATGAGCCGGTTGTTGTTAGATTTCATTGGTGATTTCAAATATGAAATTTAATCGTAAGGTTGGCGAATAGTTTTGGAGAATCTGATGTTTCCCCATTCAAAGAGATAGGAGCTGCATGATGCCCAGGATGCCCGAGAGGCGTTTCAAAGATGGCCGCCGAGTGAAATGACTTGTCTTAAAGGGACTTTGGGTGCGTGCATCGCTAGTGTTAGCATTAGCAAACCCAGCTCACAAGACAATAGAATTATTCCGCTCCCACGGTATACAGAGCTGAAGTGTGGACTCATTTTGGCTTCAGCTATAAAGAAGCCACTAAGGAAATTGACAAGAGTCATTTTGTTTGCAAAATAGGCCATGTTAAAATCCAGTACTCGGGAAAACGCATTGAATCTGAGAGCTTCGCTTAACATCCCGACTCCATCTGCACTGCTGAGAAACATTTTGATAGAATATGTGATATGTACTGCAGACTTTCTTCTCAGTAACAAAATAAACACAACAAAATTGACTGCGGTGGCAGCAGAAAGAAAGCATCTATCATAGCGATGTGGATATGGTCTGCAGTTCAGTACTTTAAATAGCACTTTATACGATAGACTGCTTTAAAGCAAACAGCCTTACAGTATTAAATATAAAACAAACAATCATTCAGTCATGGAATGAACTTGCACTTTCTGTTGTTAAATAGTTTAGAAATTAAAAACTGCTATACTGTGAACCTTTAAAACATGCACCTAAATAATCCTGCAGTTACTTTACTACTTCCCCTTTAATTAGATTGCACAAAATAGGGATTAGTGGATAAAAATGCAAATTATACTGTATTGATTAAATGAAATAAAGTTGCTTGTCAGGTTTTATGCATATGGTTGTGTGTTCTTATTACTTTTTTAAAATCAGATCTTTCAAAAAAAAAAAAAAAAACTGCAATATATCGTCTTTCGTTACAGTATCGCAATATATCACAATATATCGTATCGTAACCCCTGTAATCGAGATACGTATTGTATTGCCAGATTCTTGGCAATATACAGCCCTAGTCCTGGCACCATCACTTTCCCAGGTAAAATGGTCTAAAAGAAAACTTTCTTCCACTGCTCCAAGGTCCAGTTCATATACTCTCATACCCAATCTAGACATTTTTGATGGTGGACAGGGGTCATACACAGCCCCATACTCAGCAGAGTGTGATTCACTGTGTTGTCACACATTCCTCCCAAAACCATCATTAAAATTTTGTGTGACTTGTACCGCAGTAGACCTTCTGTTGGCTCGGACCAGACAGATGTATTGATGAATGTTGGTTGCCCAACACTCTGTTGCAGGTTTGTGTTTTGTCCCTCCTCAGACTAATGTTGGTAAATTCTCTCCACTACTGACTGTGAGCAACCCACAAGCCTTGCCGTTACAGATATACTCTGACACAGTCGCCTTGCCATAACAGTCTTGGCCCTTGTCAAAGTCGCTCAGATCTTTATTCCTGCCCCTTTCTCCTGTATCAAATACACTGATTGTTAGTTTACCATCTTATCTACCCAAACATTAGTATATGGCCTTGTTAGGAGATTATCAATGATAGTCGCTTCAATTCTTACTGAATGTTCGGTTCATCAGTGAATTTTAAATGTACAACTTGCAACTTCATTACAGAATGTGTAATTACAAATATTTAAATACATAACATGCGAGTTTCAAAATAAATGGCATTAAAGTATAATTTAGTTGCCATAAATGCTTGTCAGTATATTCAGTAGTTCATTTTAACCACTAAATCACACAGGGATCAATCAACGCTTCACCCAATCAAGCCTTGTAAAAAATATCTCCTGCTCATCTGAATTTCATCACATATAAATCTGTCAGAAGGCCCGTTAGGAATCACCATGATAAATTTAACCTGTAGTCACACTCATGTTTTATAACAGAAAGTGACGTGTCACAGTGGTCATAAATTAGGAGGTTGTGAGGCAGGAAATATAAACTGTTGCTAAGTGACTGTTTTGCTTAAAGACCCCTTGTGGTGAAAATCAAGTTTTAATGTTGTTTATATGTCTATGTAGTGTTTATGCTTTAAGACAAACCATGTGCAAATTCATAAGTCAGCACCATTGCTGAGTATTTTATGTTTAAATCTGCAGTAAACCAAAAACCTGTGGTTTAAAATCGTGGGTGTTTGTGATGTCACAGACTACCTTGTAACCAATCACAATAACGTGCCAGCGGGCTTTAGCATATCATTAACTATGACCGCTCTGAAGCAGGAAAGTCTCGAGAGAAGCCAGGTTATCCCAGTAAATTTTCTGTTGATATGAAAAATTGTGTAGATTTATCAATATAGCGAGTCTATTACGATGTTATGATGAACTATATGCCTTTCTCCATGTTCTGAGTTGTTCAAAGCGTTTGTAAGGATACTGATTGTTAGAAGGCAGCTTGTCAGGATACTGTTAGAAGGAAGCTGTCTGACTCTGAGATGAAGAACAGGAACGGTGTGTGTAACATTAGCAACACATTATTAGCTGTTTGATAACATAGTCAAGCAAATGGTTAATTATATTAATTCATATTAGCTAATTAATGACAGAACCGTTGCAAGGGCTGTGCCAAGTGTATGAGCGCATATGGGGCTTGCGCTAAGTAAAGTGTCAGCTGACTTGAAGTGGGCTAAAGCCAATAAAGTTCATGTTTTTGTCCTTCGAAATATTTTAATACTATAAAACATAGCTAAAACAATATGCGACCGTGATTCATGTGCATATTCAGTCAGTGTGTCCTCGCACATCAAGTTTTGAGAGAGCTATTCAGTCCATTATAAATTTTAGCCTACCTGATAAGTTCAAGTAAATACGATGGAAGTCTGCGCTTATTCAAGGATTTGTATCATGTACGGAGAAGGCACGGGTGCCTGCAGGATTTCATCTGAATGTTTTTTTAAATCTGAAATTGTCAAACATCCATTTCCAGAGGAAAACGGCTGAGCGAGTGGAGGCGGGGCTAATTCGCATATTCATAGATCTGTGTATATTAAATGCGTCAAGGGTGTACAACCTATTTTAAGCCATGAAGAAATTTTTTTCACTTTATTTATTTTTTTTTTTTTAATATGTCATTTTATGATCAATGATGAGTTTTAAGGGGGAAAAAACATACTACGGGGGACTTTAAATGAGTAAATTTTCATAATCATCATGGGTTTCTCATCTGATTGTCTCACTAAATGCAATGGTAGGGCTTTTAAATTCAGGAAGAGTTTGTTAGAAAATGCAGAAAAGGAACCAGTTTGGGTTCAAACCTGGATTCCTTTGAATTGAGAAGTTCTGAGCATGTGCACAATCAATCAAGAACATTTTCAGGCATAAATATTTCTTACAGTCATGAAACCTGATCTTTTTTTAGTAGACCTTTTGAATCTTTGATTCACACTATCATTCCCACATTGACTAGTCACGAGTCAATATTCAAACCCTAAAGCATATTTTAACACTGTTATAGAAAGCCACTCTCTCAATTATGATGCAGAAAGATCAAACCATTATTTCCAAGCAGGCAAGAGGTAAGCAAAATCAGCATTTTCTCTGAAATGCAAATACAAATGGACCACGAATGGCACCATTATCTGATAATAAGCCAATCCCATTTTGTTTATCCCATTGTTCCTCACATTTGGCAGTTGGTGAGTGTTAATTTTTGGCCCTGGGTGTTTTCCTAACCACTTGGTCATTTAATATTCTCAATATGGTGCTTTGGCATTTTCTGTACCTGTTTGAGTATGTGCATGACATTTCAAAGCCTACATTCATTATGTGAAATGTCAGTGATGTTTGACGGATAATTGAAAAAGGGCTCACAAATTCGTGATATCAGATGTCGAGCTCGCTCTTATACCCTCTACTGTAATACTGTGAGGTTGTCAACAGTGACAGAGAGAAGATGATTTGGGATGGATGTTTCACAAGTTGTTTGGTCTCCATGGGTCAAGTAGATTGATTTGGTTAGCAGTGTTAAATGTCTTGGACAGACGTTTCCCAGGATTGTCAATGTCAGAGAAGGGTAAGTGTGGACTTAACGTACTGGGAAGGGACATCTTTCATCATTTTTTTTTTTTTTTTTTTTGCAGCCTTTAAAAAAATAATAAAAAAATTAATGATAACATAGGCAAAGTTTCACTTTTAGGGGTGGGGTCACACAATCTGCATCTTACATGGAATTAATATCATGAAATTGTGTGTTTACAAATACATTTTAATGCACAAACACAAATATAATATAGCTGCGAGCAGCGAGCGGGCCCAAGCCCGGTGGCACCGCCACCCCGGTGGCTTCAGGGCAACTGTGCACAGCGGGCAATAGGACTTAAAACGGTTAAACATCAAAGACTATGTCAAATTCACTCCACATTTACTGCACTACAAGTGCCACTTAGAGCCCCTCCTCCCTGCCCATTTTCAAAGGATTACTGTGCCAAGTTTTAACATTATTCTGATGAATTTTGAAGCAAATCAGGTAAAAATAAGAGGGTGATCTAATTATGCTGAAATAACATTTTCTGCTTCCATGGTGGCGCTAACTTTGATACAATAGTCTGTGATCATTCAAAATAAGCCGAAGTTTCATCAAAATCAATTAATGCTTATAACACTTTGTTTCCCTTTTCTTGCTAAATTCGTTGCCTCGCCACGGCCAAACCGTTGATGCTTCTGGTACTGAAAGTGAAAATGCACATTCAGAAACTTGCAGCAGAAAGATGACAAAAGACAAAAAGTTTTAACATTTTCAAGAAAAGGAGGGCCGATTGTGATCTTATGTCTGAACAGTCCCAGAATCATCTCTGTCAATGCCAAGATTAGTGCTCCCATGAGCCCTTCATTCAAGACAGTGATTACATAGAGCACAGATGGCCCCCCACACACACACACACACACACGTTAAACACGTTAAACACAAAAGGATCACATCTTTTGAAACATGATCTTAACCCTGTATTACATGCACAAAACACACAAATCTTACTGTTTTCATTAAAAAATCAACATAATGCAATCTTCCCTGTGCTTATATGTTTGCAAACATGATTATGTGTGTATGTTCAACTGTCCTTTAACAAATCTGGCCCGATTATCAAGCAGTCAAGCAGCTAGGGTCTTACAATACAGCCCCTGTGAGACTGATGGCATGCCCTATGTCTTTTTATAACCCTAATATTTATGACAGACACTCATGGAGAAAAAAGACCCTTCAGCAACAATGAAAACACAAATATGGCGAAAAAAGACCCTTCAGCAACAATGAAAACACAAATATAGCTTTGAGATTACAAAAGATTTAGAATTTTCAAGGGTCCCCCAAAAAGCCCCGGAAGACGGAAAAAAAAAAAAAAAAAAAAAAAAAAAAAAATAATAAATATAGCTGCGAGCAGCGATGGCGGGCCCAAGCCCGGTGGCACCGCCACCCCGGTGGCTTCAGGGCAACTGTGCACAGCGGGCACTTAAAACGGTTAAACATCAAAGGACTTGTCAACACTCCACATTTACTGCACTACAAGGTACCACTATAGAGCCCCTCCTCCCTGCCCATTTTCAAAGGATTACATGTGCCAAGTTTTAACATTATTCTGATTAATTTTGAAGCAAATCAGGTAAAAATAAGAGGGTGATCTCAATGTATGCTGAAAGTGACACTTTTCTGTTCCAGTTGGTGGCGCTATGACTTTGAATCACAATAGTCACATCCATGTGATCAGCCTTGTACAACGAAGACTAAGCCGAAGTTTCATCAAAATCAATTAATGTATGCAGAAGTTATAACACTTTGTTTCCCTTTCTTGCCATAAATTCGTTGCCTCGCCACGGCCAAACCGTTTGAGATATCCAAAATCCGTTTGCAATTAAACAACTTCAATGTGTTAGCAACAAGTTAAAAAAAGCTTGGTGTAAATTGGATAAACCCTGTAGGAGTAGTAGTATAAAATTCATAGCCTGTTTTTCAAAAAATTAACATTCAAACCAAAATAGCTGACTTCCTGTTGGTCGGAGCTAATGAATGTAAATTAGAAAATTGTCCGGCTTGATGAGAACAATATGTGTACCGAGTTTGGTGACTGTAGGAAAAACAAACCCCCCACTTTTGTCAAAAGGTGGCGCTACTGAGCCCCTCCACCACGCCCATTTCTATGGCTTTGTCCATGTCTACTGGTTGACAATATTGATGTGTGTGTCGAGTTTCATGCAATTTGAAGCATGTTAAGAGCCTCAAAAACACTCAAGAATATTATTACAGTTTGACCTGTTGCCATGGCAACAATATTTCAAATATCAAAAATCCTGTCATAGGTCTACATCTGCTGTGTATTGACATTACACTGATGAAGTTTGAAGCAAATCAGGTAAAAATAAGAGGGTGATCTCAAAACATTTCAAAAAGTGATACACTTCCTGCTGCCAGTTGGTGGCGCTATAACTTTGACTCACAATAGTCACATACATGTGATCAGACTCCTATAACGAACACACTTGTGAAGTTTCATAAAGATCAATATATGTATGCAGACGTTATAACACATTTCCTGTTTCCTTTTTCTCGCCATAAATTCGTTGCCTCGCCACGGACAAACCGTTCGAGATATCAAAAATCCCCTGGCAATTTTTAATCATCAGTGTCTTGACTTCATGCTGACCGAGTTTGGTGGCGATCGGATTAATCGTCTAGGAGGAGTATATCAAATTCCAGAGCATGCGTTTTTCAAACAACCCTTAATAGCTGACTTCCTGTTGGCGTGACGTTTAACTTAGAGCACGAAAGTTGTTCGGCCCGATGAGGTCTATATGTGTACCGAGTTTCAGACTAATACGTGCAAGCGTGTTTAATATATGGACCAAATTTTCAGACCTTTTTCAAGGGGGCGCTGTTGAGCCCCCCTGCCACGCCCGGGTACCAGCTTCTGCCCGGCCCTGTTGGCCGCGGATTCCAATGTGTGTGCCAATTTTCAAGAGTTTTTGAGCATGTTAAGGCCCCCAAAAAGCCCCGGAAGACGGAAAAAAAAAAAAAAAAAAAAAAATAATAATAATCCTTAGAAAAACAAGAGGCCCTGCGCGAATTTTCGCTTGGGCCCTAAAAAACAAGAGGGCCCTGCGCGAATTTTCGCTTGGGCCCTAATGAAAGCATAGTGTTTCAAAATAGGAATTAGAGAGAGCAGTTTATAGCTACACCATTCTAATTGCAAATAACATTATGAAATACACTGCATTCAAAATTTGCTTGGCTCACTTGATGCTTCTGGTACTGAAAGTGAAAATGCACATTCAGAAACTTGCAGCAGAAAGATGACAAAAGACAAAAAGATTTAACATTTTCAAGAAAAGGAGGGCCGATTGTGATCTTATGTCTGAACAGTCCCAGAATCATCTCTGTCAATGCCAAGATTAGTGCTCCCATGAGCCCTTCATTCAAGACAGTGATTACATAGAGCACAGATGGCCCCACACGCACACACACACACGTTAAACACAAAAGGATCACATCTTTTGAAACATGATCTTAACCCTGTATTACATGCACAAAACACACAAATCTTACTGTTTTCATTAAAAAAATCAACATAATGCAATCTTCCCTGTGCTTATATGTTTGCAAACATGATTATGTGTGTATGTTCAACTGTCCTTTAACAAATCTGGCCCGATTATTAAGCAGTCAAGCAGCTAGGGTCTTACAATACAGCCCCTGTGAGACTGATGGCATGCCCTATGTCTTTTTATAACCCTAATATTTATGACAGACACTCATGGAGAAAAAAGACCCTTCAGCAACAATGAAAACACAAATATGGCGAAAAAAGACCCTTCAGCAACAATGAAAACACAAATATAGCTTTGAGATTACAAAAGATTTAGAGGGTCCTGGAATCTGTAAGGTGCATATTTTTAACAATCCTTTATCATTATGCTCATATTGATATCCTGTATGCCACTTTGTTTGGCTATATTGGTTCTTGGGAAGCTTTTATATTCTGTTCCAAGAGCTCTAATGGTCCCTTGGGCTAAACAGGGTTTTGACACTATTGAGCTGCTGAACTTCCTCTCTCCTGTGGGTACATAATGTTGCAGTTGAATGTTCAATTATATTGATATATTATTCTGATAATAGTGTGATATAGGGTCAGTGTGACAGTTTGTAAAAGGAGGAACAGGAACTCTAGTTGTAGTCATTTGACTCACAGGAACTTAAGAGAGCAGCTTCAGGTGACCAGTGGAGCATCTGCACCATGCAATATATGTGTCTCATTACAGTTCTTTGTTTCTTTGACAGAGCTTTTAAACAATGAATGTTTCAAATGAAGGTTGTTAGGGTTTTGTGTGCGTGTGACTGTGTGTAGGTCGGGGTTGTCATGACCGTTTAGGCTTGGCTAACTGGGTCTGATGTGGATGTCATTGATTTCCTGTCCTCTGTAAGAGAACGGAGACTACCATACTTTTCTTCACCCCTGTATTGGAAACCACACTGTCAGCCTCAGCTTTACACTCCTTGAACAGAGCATCATTGGCCTTATCTTCCCCTGCGATACACGTGCATCCACACATGCAAACCTGCTATGTATAGAAACATGAGCATTACTTCCAATGCGCATGGAACCAGTAATAAATGAAAAAAGAAAAGTATAATAGAGTTATCTACAAAACAGTGATAAACATTTTAAAACATACATAAGGATAAGCAAATCTGCATTTAAAATCTGTGGTACTTTAAAAGGGATAAATGTAAAGACTTACCTTTTCCAAGATGATTTTACCATGCAAACTGTCTGACAGGTGTTTCTGTACCTCAAACAACAGATCATGGTTCTAGCAACACTAAAGTCAAGGGTTTGATTTCTTGGGAATGTACACTGATGAGCCAAAACATTATGACCAGTGGTCATACCTTTCATGTGGACGTAAATTTGACACATGCCAAGTACCTAAACGTCGCAGACCAGATACACCCCTTCATGACAATGGTGTTCCCTGGTGGAAGTGGCCTCTTTCAGCAGGATAATGCACCCAGCCACACTATACACATTGTTCAGGAATGGATTAAGGAACATGATAGGCAAAAGGATAGGTAAATCATTTGTAAATTGATTTGTGGGCATACGTCTAATTGCAAAAAAAGGACATTGATTAATTACACCAGTGGAAACCTATATAAGTTAAACAATAAAGGACCCAGAATCAAGCCTTGGGGGACACCACGTTATCACAGTATACCATTATATTGTTTGAATTTTTTTTTATTTTTATTCAACTTTATTTGTCATAACAGTCTATGAGATGAGCTGAATGTCCTGTTGTGTTACTAGTTTAACTAGTATTATTCTGCTTACTAATAAAGACTCTGCAATCTATTCATAATTAATGCTTTTGCATTTTTCTTTTTTACACTTAACAGAGCCATGGTAAAAAAGGGTGTGTCCTTCCGTACAGCCACACCAACCAACACGCTACTATGGGACATTACCCTAGACACAGGTCCAGATGGAAGTGTT